>NW_015170287.1:760252-764877 GCF_001447785.1 Gekko japonicus | reverse complement strand
TTGCAAGGCCCCCCCCCCCCGGGCCCACCTTCAGGTACAAGCTCTCCCTCCTCTGTGAGGGCAGATCTGCGTGTTCCCCCCCCCATATCTAGCAATCCAAAACAGTCCGGTGGCATCTTTAAGACCAAGTTTTGTTCAGGTACAAGCTCTTCCTCCTCTGTGAGGGCAGATCTGCGTGTCCCCCCCCCCATAGCTAGCAATCCAAAACAGTCCGGTGGCATCTTTAAGACCAAGTTTTGTTCAGGTACAAGCTCTTCCTCCTCTGTGAGGGCAGATCTGCGTGTTCCCCCACCAATAGCTAGCAATCCAAAACAGTCCAGTGGAGCCTGAGCGGTGGGTGTTGCCTTCTGACACACTTCTGGTGATGTCAGGGGGTGTAGCATACACAAATAAGTTATGCTAATGATTAATGCTAATGAGCACCTGCACCTCTTTTTCTACTAAATGACCCCTGAATATAAGTATTAAAATATTTGTATCAGATGGTGGACACAGCAGCATCCTCAGGCAAAGAACTTTCTTGCTACTCCTGCTCTATGTAGGAGCTCTGTCAGAGGCAGCAAGGTGGTTATAGTATTAGAAGACCACCAACAACAGGAATGCATGGGAAAGAATTAGAGCAGTTGTATCTGGATGCAGTCTTGATCACTAAGATCAATGTGTGTGTTTTCCATTGACTTAAAGGGATTGAGGATTGATCCTTGCATTGAGGAGAGATGAGTCTGCACTGTTTTCAGTACAATAATTCTCATTGGTACTATAATTAAAGGGCTAATAAGCAAAGGTGTTCAATTAGTCATTTCGCCTGGCGCCAGCCCTCATTTAGGGAGGCATTTAAAAACCATGCCTGGGAGCAGCCAGTGAAGAAGAGTTGGAATTGGTCTGGCAGGTGGGAATAGGTAACTGGCAGAGTAGAAGGTGCAAATTTGGTGAAGGAAAACCCCCTCCTCTTGCTCTGTTCTGAGGCCGTATCCTGGGACACTTGCCTAATTAAAAGTGACCCTGGAGGGTGAGACAGCTCTGGACTCAGACCCAACCCCAGCAGAACCTGACATATTGCAGTATTCATTTCTAAAGGATATGTGAACTTTATTTTAATTGCCTAGAAAACTGGGAGTGTGCCATCTTTCCTTTATCCCCTGGTAAAGATGAAATGATGGGATATCTATCCAGTGTTTCTGTGCATGAAAAAAAGACAATGTTTAATCATTATATATCATTGGAGTTCATTTCAATCCAGAGCAGTGATTAATAAATAAATAAATAAATAAACCACAGTGTTTGTGATGTGCTTAAGAAAATTATTAATGCGAAACCAGTAAAACTGCAGTGCCATTAGCAAGCTAAACATAATGATGCTACTGGCAGTGAAACTGAACTCTTCAAGCATACGAAGACAATTTTGTTTAGAGTTAGCTAACAAAGATGATTGTCCTCAAGAATTGAAACATGGATGGGACTGGTGTCCTTGAAGCATTCCAAATGTGAACGAGCCATATTAGACTGCAGAGGAACTTTGGAAAGTGGTCTGTTCTATAATATTTTAACTAACACAGGATGTGCAGGCTAATGGGGTAAAACCTGAAAAAGGATTTCTCTTTGTAATGAGGCTGCTTAAATGGATAACGGATGAAACTGCAGAAGAGTATGAAGACCGTGGGAGATAGCTATTTCACATCTGAAATCCTCCACATTTTTCATTCACTTCAAAACAACTGTTGCTAACAAAATGATCGCTGGTGTGCCTTTTGTTGAAATCAGCACAAGGGGGGGGGCTGAGAAAGTATTGTGGAAGAGATTTTAATAATTTTCACTTTAGAACTCCACAGACTTTGATTGGTACAGTATTAAATTAAGTGGGTGTCAAACACTTAATTCTAAATGTCCTATCACAGGCTGAGCAGTGCCAACGAGGGGGAGGCACTAGGGGTACAAAATTCAGGGGCCCAGTTCAGCTTGATGATCTATGAAGCTGGAATCATTCTACATTAGAAAATTCATGTTAGTTTATTTCATTTTAGTAGAGTTTGTTGTTCTAATGAACAATTATTATTTTGTAAACTGCAATGGGAAAACAGATTGTTTTGTTATATTTGTTTTGGATCAGGGCAGATGGAATTTTTCTCTGGGGGCCTGTGGCAGGTCCTGTCACTGAGGGCTCTGAAGGGGCCAGACAGTCCATCTAGTCCAACCCTCCCTGCTCAATGCAGGATCAGCCTAGAGCAGTGGTGGCGAACCTTTTAGAGACCGAGTGCCCAAACTGCGACCCAAAACCCACTTATTTATCGCAAAGTGCCAACGCGGCAATTTAACCTGAATACTGAGGTTTTACTTTAGAAAAAACAACTCATACATTAACTTAAGATGATCCAAACAAAGTAAGGAAAGCAATCCCAAATGCTTTCATTTACTTAAAATTATTTGGCAGAGAATTCAACACTTTAATGATGGTCTGGGCCTGGCTGGGATGGCACGCGTGCCCACAGAGAGGGCTCTGAGTGCCACCTCTGGCACCCGTGCCATAGGTTCGCCACCACTGACCTATATCATGGCTTTCCCCTGAATCTCGAAGGTAATCATGTGGCAAGACCTCTGTAATGCTTCCATATATCTGTATTTGTCTCCATTTCAAGGTGGGATGATGGGGAGTGGGGAAGAACTGTGTCAGAGGGAGCTCCACTGGCATATCCTAGAACTTCTACAACTTTCTTTTCTGGCATAAAAAGGGGGTCAAGCATGGACTTCAAACAAGAACATGTAGAGAGAGAGTCTATGTGTTTGCTTCACAGTTTACCACCATACCCCAGATTATTTCCAAACATGAGGCTCATGAAGGAACTGTGAATATGGAGACAATAGAATCTTCACAGAAGTGTGAAGATTAAGAAGGGACTCATGGGAAAGGCAAAATCCCATCATTCTACTGGACCCCATTTATCTCCTCTTGCTCAGTCCCACTCCCATCAGCTTGTTTCCCCCAATGGTCGGTACCACAACCTACTTCCCTCTCCTTTCTCTCCCCCTGGCCTCTAACCTAACTCTAATGGGGAAGGGGAAAATGTTGTAAGCCACTTTGGGTCCCCATTGGGGAAAAAAGGTGGATATAAATGAAGTAAGTAAATAAATAAATGCCCACCTTCTCTTTCTCCCCCCAGCAGATGGCCCCACCTTCTTCCGCACAGGAATCCACCATGCTGGTTACCTTCTTTTTACCTTCCTGACCAGGCAACATTTATTGGGGTTTCCAGGCAGCTTCAAACTGGTATCCTAGATCTTGTAATATGATGTTGCAAGTTCATCTTTTCTTTAAAGGCATCTCTGCACACTCAGCAGGCTCCTGATTTTCTTGGCCATTGATCCACAAACATTGGAATTGGTTTGGGTACCATTCTTCTGCACATCTGCCCTCCCTCTGTATTTTCACAGTTATGGAGTCAGTTTATTTTCTTGCACACGTGCCTTAAATAATCAGGAATTTCGACAGAGGGGGCTGTCATCACTGGTGGCATCATCAGTGGTGTCACAGCACCCCCTACTCTTTTTTGTGTGCGCACATTCTTATATCAATAGATCAATATTGTGGCTGCATTTTTTAAATGGACTAAAATATTGAAATGCTGATGTACCATTGTAATGATATTTTTTTATCTAGTCTCTAGACACTTTCCTCACTCATACATAAGGGAAAATGCATTACAATAATATATCAATATTTTAGTATCTTCAGGGAAAGAAACTCTAATCTTTAGGATGAGGAGAGAGGAAGTAGAGAGAGGGAGTAGTTTGGCAATGGCAACAGTCCAGTTATCAAAAAGTAGGCCGGAGGTACATGGGAGTGAGCAGGGTAAAGAAAACCAACAGAAAAATTACACACAAATGAAAAGCTGACTCAAAATGGGCATCTGGAAATGGACCGAGGTAAAAGTGTTCTCAAAGAACCAGGAAAAAATGGCCAAAAAAAGGTGAAAACTAAAGGCACAACAATGTGTGCAGAAATCAGGGGATAAAACAAAGCAGTATGGGCCCAGAACCAATGGGTAAAATTGTGGAAAAGCCATAAATCACATGTTTGTCCGTTTGAAGTTCTTCTTTTTCCCTTTTAAGACTTTTTTTCAGTAAACTGGGGTTTATCTTTGTTTTTAACCCCACCCATACATGGTCCCATTGTATGGATTTTTTAAAAGTTGCACTCTGTAGACATGTACGACTGTCCCCGTCCCCTCCCTCCCTCAGAGGCAAAATTTCCCCTCAGTTTTTCTTTCCCTTTACTGACTGAGCCACCCTAGTCAGGGGGCTTTTGGGGCCGGAGCACACTGGAGCGATGCTCCAACAGCCCAGGAGCCCATGCAAATGGTGGCGGCGGCAAGCCCCGCCCCCAGCTCCCCATGCTGAAAGTGCTGCGGCTTGGGAGAGGCCCGGAGAGCCCTGCTGCTGGGTCCCCTGGGCCCGCACAGAAGCGTTGTTGCTCGGGGGAGGCCCGGAGAGCCCCGCCGCCGAGTCTCCCAGGCCCGCGCAGAAGCACTGCGGCTCGGAGGAGGCCTGGAGAGACCTGCCGCCAGGTACCCTGGGCTTGCGCAGAAGCACTGCAGCTCGGGGGATGCCCAGAGAGCCCTGCCGGGGGGGGG
>NW_015170287.1:746430-760054 GCF_001447785.1 Gekko japonicus | reverse complement strand
CCTTCTCTTTCTTTCCCTCTTTGCTTCTCTCTTTTTATCCCCTCTTTCCTTCCTTCTTTCCTTCCTTCTTTCCTTCTCTTTCTTTCCCTCTTTCCTTCCTTCTTTCCTCTCTCTCTTTCCTTCCCTCTTTCTTCCTTCTGTGGTCCAACTCTAGTGAGAAGGGGTTTAAACTTTAAACCCCTTCTCTCTTTGCTCCCCCCCCTAAGCCAGTTGGGGAAGGGCAGGGGAGGCTTTTGAAGATGCCTCCCCCCCTTTTGCTTCCTCTTCAGATGATGTCAGGGGGCGTGGCATATGCTAATCACCTACTGGCTCATTAGCATATCATATGCTAATGAGCTCCTGCAGCTCTTTTTCTACTAAAAGACCCCTGACCCTAGTAATGTGTTTTCTTTTTTGCTGAAGATCTCTGGCTGTCCCACCCTGTCACAGTATAATATTTTGGCTGTTTGCTCAGCCCAGGAAACCGTGGGAAGGATTGGGAACCCCCTTTAATGGCACTCAAGATGTTTTTATATTCCAAATTAATGAAACATTTTTTCAACATAGAGGAGAAAGGTCAGGTGAAATCAGAGGTTGGAATTCCTGAGGTAAAATCAGTGCATGCACAGATTTTAGTTCTTATGATTCAGTTTAATGAGAGTTTTTAAAGCTATTAAGAGTTACTTAAAATCTTTATGTTAAGAGGCTTTTCCCCAGTGTTTTCCCAAACACTCCAGTACACTTTATATGAGTATTCTCTTACTCTTTCAGTTTCCAGAAGGCTGGTACACTCTATCCAGTACCCAAACCCCTTCTCTTGAAATGCCAATATTGGTCTTGATGTTTTAACTGACTCCAAAGGTCTCCAAAGGCAGTTTCTAACCACACCAGACCAGGGATCTCTGTATTTTTCAGAGCTACCTCCATGTTTGACTGGGTAGGGAAATTCTTCTCTCACTAGAAGATCTGTCCCCTTTCTTTGGCCAGAATGTGGGTCACCATCTAACTACCCACTCATCCTTGCCAACTTTCCCCAGTTCTCCTGTCTGTGTTAAACTGCTCTCAGTTAGGGCTGAATACTGAGACTGTCAGTACTTGACTCTCCTCAGCTAGAGCTGGAATCAGACTGAATTCTCCTCAGCATCCAATTCAGAAGTCTTTCTCTGCTCAGCTAATGCTAACCAATGAGATCCCTTGGACCAGCCTGTCACTCAAGGCTCTCTGGCTCTGTGAATAATTAACACTTCACAGTCCTTTACCTGTTTATACAGAATTTCTAAGCTTTAAAAGTGCAGTCCATCACACATGCCATAACACCTTTTCATTAAGATGGCATCTTGTCCTTTTATAATGAGCCAAGTTTCACCTCTGTCTTTTCACACCTATAAACATATTGCACAATTAGTGTTCTTAGTGAATTTCCCCATTCCATCAAAATAAGCATCAAAACAGATGGCACTGAGAGAGCCAAGATCTGATCTTTCCAGTATTTTTAAATGAGCTGATAGCTGCATAAAGTCCCAACTGGGATTAATGTACTATCAGAGAACTCCAAGAAATACCGGTTTTGCACAGATAATTTTGTTGAAAATTGTATAATCTTTATTATGTTCTGGTGTGACAAAATAAGGGACAACATTTAATTATTTTTTTAAAAAAATATTTAGATACCTTTCTAATGTACATTGATAAAGATGGTAGGGTTTCCTGGAAAATATTTTGATAAAAAAAATAAAAAAGTAAAGTTGTTGCATAGAAATAAAAAGACTGAAACCACAAAAAGGTGACAATTCTGTGTTTTTCTCACACTACAGGTGTTAGATTAGCAAGGCTAGCAAGTCTGTGTTATTAACTAATCACGATGTTGTGAATAGTCACTGTTCTTACCTTGTATGCATCTGAGCTTTGTATAAACATGTCACAGACTGTACTTCTTGCATTCCATTGGCTGTTGACCATATTGGCCAACAGTAGATACATTTCATGCATCTGATTATATGGAAACTAGTCCATGATGTAGACTCTATGAAAATATATGACATCATTTAAGTTATCTTGTTTCCATTTATTTAAAAAAAACTATCAAAAAGTACATGATGCCATTAGATTTCAAAGACTTTAAACAGCTGGGGTTTGTGTGAGTATATGAAAATGACAAATGGTAGAGAATTACAGTCACTGTGGGCCAGTAGTTAGAGTGAGTACTTCTGGGGACCCAGGTTCAATTTTTTCTTCTGCTTTGAAGTTTACTGGTCAGTCTCCCCCCCCCAACCAACGTCCCATGTTTGTTTTGAAGATAAAATGTGGGACAGAAAACAGTGAACACTACCCTAAGCTCCCTGAAAGTGTGGCATAAGAATGTGACGGTATTTCTTAAAGAAATGGTTTAGCTTTTGTAGGCTTTTTTAGAATTCCTTTTTTTTAATGCAGTCCAATTTCATTTTCATTTTATTATCAGTCATTTATTCTTGTAACTAATAATAAGGCTGCCAAACAAGATCTCCAATAACTGTCTTTATACCTCAGTAATTATCAGCATAGCTTAGAAATATGGAGAAATTATGTTTGGAGGAGTCGAGTGCAGGTTGCAAAGGAGCTTCTGGATAATTAGAGCACAACAAGGTCTTTTGAGCTCTCATCTCGTCTCTCAATCCCAGATAAATCTGTTTGGAAGTAACACTGATATCAATCACATTTCTTTCACCTAACACCCTGCCTTGATTACATCCAGTATCTCAAAAACTTATCAATTGTCAGTTCATGAGTGTGAATTATTTTTCATTACCCTCCTGCACTTTTTATAACATTCATTGTAATAAAATGAATTAGATAACAAATCTTTGATAATGATTCCATTCGTCCCCGCTGATGGTCACTACAGTCTCGTTTCTTTTCTTTTTTTATTAATTGAATGCATGTTTTATTTCATAATATTTATTCAACCAGATAAACTTATAGAACTTTTCCCCCTCTAAAGCAGGGGTTCTTAACCAATTTTTTGTGCCATGGATTCTTTTAGCAGTTTGGTGAAGTCTATGGACCACTTCTCAGAACAATGTTTGTAAATGCATAACATAAAATGCATACAATTATGAAGAAAACCAATTATACTGAATTACAGTTATAAAATTTTTTTTTTTAATTGTGATATAGTAATATAAGTGTTTCCAGGCCTTTTTTTGTAGAAAAAGCCCAGCAGGAACTCATTAGCATAATAGGCCACACCAAACAGCAAAACCAATTAGCATATTAGGCCACACCCCCTGACAGCACAGCTCATTAGCATATTGGGCCACAGACACCCTCATTACCAGAAGTGTGGTCATCCAGCCACACCCATCGTTTGCTTCTTATTCTGTTTACCTTGTTTGTTGTCAAAACCCAGGGCCTTTTTGTAGCAGGAACTCCTTTGCATGTTAGGCCACACACCCCTAATGTAGCCAACCCTAATGAGTTTCTGCTGTTGGGTGTGGCCTATTATGCTAATGAGTTCCTGCTGGGCGTGGTCAACTTGGGAGCCAGCCGGAATGCCGTTCCTGTGCGTTCCTGCCCAAAAATAGCCCTGAGTGTTTCTTTGTTAACACATTAAAAATGACAGTTTGAACTTATTTGAACTTTTACACTCATAGCCTACACGCCTGTCCATGTTACAGAAGGCTTCATCGCCTTACACAGAGTTAACAATTCTTATTTGAACTGTCCAGCTTTGCAAAACTTTAACAAACAATGAAAATGACTCATTTCCTTCCATGTATTGATCAATAAACAATTGCAGATAGGGAATACTGGAAAGCAGTGTCGATGTCTGGGTCACCAGTGTGAGAACTCGAGACTTCACTGTTCGGTGGCTGAATGACTACTAGGCGCAGAATTCCCCAATAGTTGGCCATCTACTTTGCACAAGCATCTGTAGGCAGGAAGACTGCCATCACATGCAATCTAGCGACAGGTCTAATAACTACCATAATTTCCAAGTAGTGATGAGCAGAAATGATATTTTGAGATAATCTGCAACAACTGTAATGTGGTATGAAAATATCTGTGATTTCTATTGGTGACAAAGTCACAGGTACTGCTAATATTGCTGTGGCTTGTTACCTGCATTTATAATTGAAGGGCATGCTAAATATCACTTAGCAGTTAGTGAAAATAAAGATGTAATTTGTTTTCCCCCATCCAAGTTCATGGATCTGCTGAAATCTATTCACAGACCCCTTGGGTGTCTGTGGACCCCAGGTTAAAAATCCCTGCTCTAAAGTCACCCAAGTTAATCCTTCCTGATGAATGTGTAGCTATTAAATTTGCATTCGTCTCTATCTCATCACAACCATTAAGCAAAGAGATAAGGAAACAGACTTCCTGTATACTTTCCTGTGGTGAACTCTCATCTAACCCCTGATTTTTTTTTAATGGATAAAACGACACATTTATTTTGAATGTAATAATGCAAGGATATCAATGTTTGAATATTTTATGTAAAGGCTTATGCATAAATTGTGCATCTAGTTACTCTAATATAAATTTCATTATTGTGTTTTGGGATGTAGTCTCTGGATTTATAAGATGTATTTTTCCTTATTAAAATCCTGACGTTTCTACATAATAACAGATGGCAGATAAGAAAGTGACTGTGGGATGCACCTTCTGAATATATTATATCAATCCATCTAATATCTAAAATCCTATACAAATAGTAGCAGCTGTCAGATATATTTATGAAAAAAGCAAATCCTAAAAGGGAACATTTGATCTTTCATTTACAAGTGGCAAGACCTAAGTATGGTTTAAATGTACACCATGTTTTATTGTGTTAATAAAGTGTGATAGTAGTTCTGCTGATCTAAATCATATACTTGTGATTATTCTTACGATAAATTGGTTTGGCTCAAGGTGTTTGTTACATGCATTATTTAATGTGTGAACATTAAAAAATGAAACAAGGATTTACCATTCCCTAATGACAGTTAAAATAGCCTGCAGAAATCAAGAATAGCTTTACCTCAGTTAGTTTGTGAAATGTAAATCTACCTGTCCTTGTTTATTCCTTTTTCAGAAAGGTAGACAGGGTTCACACGAGACTTAAAGATTCAAGGCCAAAAAGCCATATATGGTATGTGAAGTCTGAGGCACTAACAGCTTACCATGCCATATATAATTTTAATGTACATACTTAAGACCAATGCTCCCTCTAAGCTGTGGAGTCTTGTGAGCTACTGGCATTAAAGTTGTGAGCGAGCAATTTGGCTGCTGCATAAATTAGTTTGCTCTGGAGCCATCCTCCCTGAGCTAAGACAAAATGTGTGAGCTGGAGGCTAAAAAACTGTGAGCCAGCTCACACTAACTCAGCTCAGAGGGAACACTGCTTAAGACTTGGAATCAGAGGGCTGTATTCTCCTTAATGCTCACAGGAAGCAATACAAAGTAGAGAGGCAGAGTGGTGGTGCCCTTTCTTTGCCCAAAGGATGGGTCTGGGCTAAGAAATGTTGATGATCACTGGCACATCCCAGTGCTTTGACTCTGCAGAAATCAGTCTTTAATATATCAGAAGTCCTTTTCCATTTTTGGACATATGCAGTAATTCTAATAGCCATGAGTATCTTAATAAAAGTTATGTATAAAATATTGTGTTATAACTAATACAGCTTTTTATTCCTTCTGTTACAGTAAAGACTTGTGGATCTAATCTTCAGGGGCCCAGTGGAATCTTCACATCCCCAAACTTCCCATTCCAGTATGACAGTAATGCTCAGTGTGTTTGGGTCATCACAGCTATCAACCCAAACAAGGTAAATTCAAATCTAAGAAAATGTTAAAGACCTTTATTGAATAACCGCAACCAGAAGGGCTGACAGCTATAATATGACTTAGGTATGCCTTGTATATGTCCACTGTAAATTTAATTGTTTAATTCACTGAATAATTAACTGCACATAGGTTCAACGAGGTCAAATTATACCTGAAGGTTTTCCCATGAAATGTAAAACCATTTTTGAATGGATGATAAGAGTTGTCACTTCAAGGCCTCTGGTTACATCATGCGTATGCATCAGGCAGCCCTGGATAGACAGGAAGGCATCATCTTTTTATCCGTTTCTCCACTCAGCTTTCACCTTCTGTCTTTTCCATGGATGCTTTTGAATTTCTCATTGATCGTGATTTGAAACCAAATACTTCTCATTCCTGCATTGCAGCACAGTGGAATGGAAATAACAACAGTTGTTCTTGATTTTTGTTCACTTGTTTTGAACATTTTTTCAACAGGGAATCCAAATCTTCAAGTGGATTTAAAATGTTGTAATGATTATTAACTTTTACGTAATGGCAATGCACAAAATGTGGATAGAAGTTTTTAAAAGAAAGAGAAATGGTGAAGAAAATGGTTGATAAGTCACTGTGTCAACAAATGGGAAAAGCGTAAAAATGCTAAAAATGCCCAGGGGTCATTTCGTAGAAAAAGAGGTGCAGGAGCTTATTAGCATAATTTATTAGCATACCTTATTTGCATATGCCATACCCCCTGACCTCATTGGAAGTGTGTCAGGAGGCAACACCCACTGCTCAGGCTCCACTGAACTGTTTTGGATTGCTAGCTATTGGGGGTGGGGGAACATGCAGATCTGTCCTCACAAAGGAGGGAGAGCTTGGACCGGAATAAAACTTGCTTAAAGGTGCCACTGGACTGTTTTGGATTGCTAGCTGGGGGGGGGGAATGTGCAGATCTGTCCTCACAGAGGAGGGAGAGCTTGTACCTGAAGGTGGTCCGGGGGGGTACAATTTACCTGGCTGCTTCTTGCTCCTCATGGTCCAACTGAGGGCTGCTGGTAGCAGGGGGTGGGGCTTATTGCATGTGCCCTCCCCCTGGGCTCCCTACTGCCGGAGCTCCGCTCCTGTGCGCTCCCGCAGGAAATGACCCCTGAAAATGCCAATCACACCTGACACATTCCTATACAGGTTGATCTCGGGGATCAGATGTGGGATTCTCTGTGGAATTCTTCAGGGTTCCTGTTGTAGAGTAATTAGGTAGAATCCATAAGTTTTTGTACTCGCTGAAAGGGGCAAGGTGAATCTATAGACAGCCAGACTTTGCAGAAGCAACCAGTTCATTTTGGCCAATAAGCTTTGCTTTCAGCAGGTCTTCCATTCAATTGATTTCCATGGCTGTTTCTCTCCAATGACAGAGTCTGGAATATATCATGGGCATTGCTTCTGGGATGATCTTGTATCACTTGCTAACTAAGCTAGTTTTGCTTGATATGTTCCATAGGTGACACATATGGCCTCAAGGTAGAAATAGGTTTAGATGTAAATTTAAGGTTAATCCAAAGGCATTTTAAAATCTGCATTTTATTATTTGTTCTTTAGACTTTTCTACCTTGCATTTTAAAATAAAGCAATTTCTTTTATAATTTATGCATCACTCACAATGAGTGTCCACTTTTTTGTTTTATTAAATTTAGAAAAGAAAATAATGGCAAGACACACACTTTATCTCCACAGCAATTTATAGAATTATTTATTTATTTTATTAATCATTCATTAACCACCTTTCTAACTTATAAGAACTCAAGGCAGCTTACAGTGAAAATAATAATAAATAGCATTGAATGCATAAAATACATAAGAACTGGAAGTTCCAGAGCCAGTTTGTAGTGGTTAAGAGCAGCAGACTCTAATCTGGAGAACCAGGTTTGATTCCCCACTCCTCCACATGAAGGCAGCTGGGAGACCTTGGGGCAGTCACAGTTCTCTCAGAGCTCTCTCAGTCCCACCTACCTCACAGGGTGTCTGTTGTGGGGAGAGGAAGGGAAGGTGATTGTTAGATGCTCTGTGCCTCCTTCGGGTAGTGAAAAATGGAGTGTAAAAAACAGCTCTTCTTCTTAAAATCAACCATTTAAAATTGCTGGTATGGAGAAGAACTAATCAAATGCCGTCATGAATAAAACTGTCTTCAGTTGCCTCCTAAAGATCACGAGTGAGGGGACCAAGCACACCTGGGGAGGTAGCTCCATAATTGTGGGGCTTCCACTGGCTAATAAATGAAAAAGTCCTCTCTCATGTACCCACCAGATGAGCTTCTTTGGTTGATGTGACAGGCAAGAGGGCCTCTTCCTGTGATCTTAGTTTCCCCGCCAAGCACATATGGGAGAAAAAGGTCCTTTAGATACCCTGGTCCCAAGCCATGTAGCGCTAAAGGTAAGAATCAACACCTTTAATTGGGTTTAGGAGGAGATTGGAAGCCAGAATAATTGCTGTAGGACTGGGGTCACATGGTTTTAGTAGCAGGCTGCAACCGCCAAACACTCTTCAAGCCCCAAGCAGAGCATATTGCAATAGTCCAACCAAGAAGAAGAGGAAGAGGAGGAGATTGGATTTATACCCTGCCCTTCACTCGGAGTCTCAAAGTGGCTTACAAACACCTTTCCCTTCCCCTCCCCACATCAGACACCCTGTGAGGTAGCCAGGGCTGAGAGAGCTCTTTTAAGGACTGCCCTTCAGAGAACAGCTCTGACAGAACTATGGCTTGCCCAAGGTCTTCCAGCAGCTGCAGGTGGAGGAGTGGGGAATCTAACACGGTTCTCCCAGGTTAGAGTCCACGCACTTAACCACTACACCAAACTGACTCTTTAGATGTAACTATCACTGTGGCTATATCAGATTGAGTCAAGAACAGGCATAGCTGGCAAACGAACTGAAGGTGGGTGAAAGCACTTTGAAGCACAGCAGGCACCTGATTTTCTAAGGTGGCTGCTGTATCAAGCAGCACTCCCAAGCTGTGAGCCTGACTTTTCAAGTCCCAACTATGGAACAACCTCCTCAGGAAGGTGTGCCTGGCCTCCTCGGTGTCATTCTTCAAGAGGCAGCTGAAGATAATTTTATTTAGGTCTGTTTGGCAGTCCTAATTGGAGTTCTTAACCTGTGACTTTTATGGGTTTTATCATTGTTGTTTTTATTGTGTCTTTTTATAATGTTTTATTTATATTGTAAACTGCCTTGAGTCCCACAAGGGAGAAAAATGGCTAACAAATGTTTTAAATGAATAAAAAAATGTTTTAAATAATAATGCTGGGACCTGACAATCCACATTAATGGATTAAAATAACTGCAACTCATATGTTTCGCTGGTTTCATTTATGAGAGGTGGAGCTAATTTTTTTAAGATTAGGTCTGTTACTATAAACCATGAGTGCAGTAAACAAAACCATCTTCTGGATCTGGGGCATTTTTTGGGGGGAGGGGGTTGAACCTAACCTATGCATGTTATAGGTACAATTTTAAGCTACCATTGCACACACATCAGAGCTGCTTTTAACCCCCATTTTAGGGAAAAAAGAACAACAACCACCAAATAGCCTCTCAGGCCACATGCACTTGTAAGAAAGATTCCGCCATCAATTGGTGACTAATTACTGACATTAAAAATTAAAATCAAACTTTTTTTTAGCAACAAAAGCTGTTGTCCAGTTAAAACTGAACTGAACAACTGTGCAGTCCTAAATAGTTACACCCTTTTAAGTCCATTCAGAACTACTTTGTGTTACAATTGTGTTATAATTGAGGCTGCAATCTCAAACACATTTGCTTGGGAATGAGACCTACTGAACTCAATAGGTTTTATATCTGGGTATGCAGACCGGAAGGTCTGTAGTTCGGCAGTTTGATACCCTAGTGCCGCATGATGGAGTGAGCTCCCGTCTCTGGCCTCAGCTCCTGCCAACCTAGCAGTTTGAAAGCAAGAAATTGCAAGTAGGTAAATAGGTACTGCCAGGGGGGGGGGGTGTAGAAAAAGCCCAGCAGGAACTCATTAGCATAATAGGCCATACCCAACAGCAGAAGCATATTAGCATATTAGGCCACACCCCTGATAGCACATCTCATTAGCATATTAGGCCACACCCCCATGTTACCAGAAGTGTGGTCATCCAGCCACACCCACCTTTTGCTTTTTATACTGTTTCCCTTGTTTGTGTTCAAAACCCTGGGCTTTTTTTGTGGCAAGAACTCCTTTGCATGTTAGGCCACACACCCCTAATGTAGCCAATCCTAATAAATTTCTGCTGTTGGGTGTGGCCTATTATGCTAATGAGTTCCTGCTGGGCGTGGCCAAATCAGGAGCCAGCCGGAACTCTCCGTTACTGTCCGTTCCTGCCCAAAAATAGCCCTGGGTACCGCTTTGGTGGGAAGGTAACAGTGTGCACCTCGGCATTTAGTCATGCTGGCCACATGAGCACGGAAACGTCTTTGGACAGCACTGGCTCTTCGGCTTGCAAATGGAAATGAGCACCACCCCCTAGAGTCGGATTCGACTAGCTTTTGAGCAAGGGAAACCTTATTATGCAAGTTTAGGCCTTAACAATATGACTATTCTATGCCCATTGAATTCATTTTTCTTAGAATAGTGTAACTTTACTTAGGATTTCCTGTCATTGTTGCATCCCTAAGGGGGAGAAGAAGTCATCCCAATTTGAGATAAACCTTGTATTGTGTAGTGCGTATTGTGTAGATTCAGGTGTTGAAGCAGCGGGACAAAGTTTGAGTCCAGTGGCCCCTTTAAGACCTTGAATAAAACTTTTGTCAGTTTTAAAGATGGACTCAAACTGTGTATTGTGTAGTGAGTTATATACAATGTTTGATGGTGTTCCATATGCATGTGCCCATCAGTTATGCAAATTGTCCCCACTCGATTATCGTTTTCTAGAAAACACAATTATCCAATGTACATTTGGGTTAGAAAGGTTGTGGCAGATGGAGAAATCCCCGTGCTCGTGGCGCATTCTGTACACAAAGTTCTGCAAAGGTACATTACAGATTCAAGCTGAGACAAGAATAAAAAACAAAGCACTTGAAAGTGAAACAATGGCACCGGCTATATGAACCTGTGATTTGTTGCCAATATGACAGAACTGCCCAATTGCACTCCTGCTTTTTATGAGTCCTTCTTTAAAGGCTAGCTATAAAGTGGATACTGGCATGCTCAAAACTTTTTTCTATTAATTTTGGTACAGAATTCTACAGAGACAGCAGATTTTTCACTCTCTCTCTTTCTCTCTTTTATGATCCAAGAACTAGTTTAGATGTTTTATTTATCTGTGACTACACAGGAGTGCATCAGGATATGCCAGAAATCATAACATTTTTGATGACTACAGCAGTGCTGCATTAGAAACAGGGTGATTTCATGGTAACTTGAACTGAATTTGGTCAAGTGTAATAAAAACATTTCAAATTTTAAAGTGCTGAGACCTTTGTTTTTGGGACAGGTGAGGTCTGCACTCATCCAAAACAGCACTTCCCTCCCCCAAGGACATGGGGATTTATCTTCCTCTATTCAGTTGAGACAAATAAACTAAAACTCAGTTCAGACAGCACTGAGGTGCTCTTGGAGAAGAATACTGCCAACCAGGGGTGGGGGGAGATTTGTGCTAGACTGGGTTGCGCTTTCTAAAGACATAGATTCCTAACTTAGATATACCATTACATCTGCAGTGTCAGGTTTCTTGGCATGCAGTTTCAGGTGGGTAGCTGTGTTGGTGTGTATAGAAGAACAAGATTCAAGAGCCCAGTAGCACCTTAAAACAAATAAGATTCCCATGGTATACATTTTCAAGATTCAGCACTCCCTTCAGCAGATACTTGTGGTATCTTTGCCCAGTTAATTTGTTGTGCCACTTACAGTCTTTCCTGAATAGGAAGAGTCTGCCGGCTATACACATCTATGTCTGATCACAACAATTCACCCTACGTGTGACTGTTTTGACTATCAGGATCCTGAAAATATTATGAATTGTAGACTTTATAATGCTGTCAACGGTTCTTCTTTTTAACTGAGTGCTAAATCGACAACAAGCTTGCTTAAACACATTTCTTTCTTTCTTTCTTTTTTTTAAGCCCCAACTGCAAACAGATATTATGGTTGCCCTATATTTCAGCTTTGTTCCATGGAAGTGGAAATCAGGCCCTGGAAATTATCCATCAAGATAACTGAGAAAGGCTGCGCCTGCAGAAATTGATCAATAAATAAGGCCACTCTATTTCCCTTCTCCATCCTTCACTAAATGTTTTAGTTATAGAGGAAGCAAAATATATGGCCTGTGCGAACATAGCACATTGCCTTGTCTCAGTGCAGTCATGGCACATGCATTATTCCAGAGTTTAACAGGCCTCTTAAAATCCTGTAATGAACCTTCGATCTTATATATTGACAGGTACTGAATGTAGTGAAATAGAGAACTGGATTTAACTCAGTGAGGTCTGAGGTGAAATCTGTGCACATACTCTGACTCAGATACCGCTTATCATTTATACCATGTGAAAAACATATTCCTCTCCTGTGAAGAAAAACAAAATGAAGGCTGTGAAGAACTTTGAATCGACTAAGATCTAATAATAATAAAATGAACAGATCTGTGTTGAAAAATACAACAGGAGTGCAATGCCTTTTCACAGGGACTTATCAAAATATGACAAGAGAGCCTTTGAGTTCCTCCAGAACTCTTTGTCAGGTTGGACATGAAGATATGAAGTTGCCTTATACTGAATCAGACCATTGATCCATCTAGCTCAATGTTGTATCGGGAGAGAGAATATTTCAGGGCATAATGGAGAAGCCTCTAGTCTGCAGTGTGTGAAGGCTTTCCTCCCCTCCCCTTATTTGTATTGAATATCCACTGTGATTATGAGTTTTTATTCTGCCCATTGAAGGCTGTATAATCCCCCCCCCACCGATTGAATCACCCCCCTGTGCTGTTCATTGATTTTATTTCATGTACATTTTTATAGCCCACCTTTCTCACTGGTACTCAAGGCAGATTGCAGAGTGTAAAGCAATGCAGTTAGCAGGATGGAGGCTTTGATAAGCAATTCAATTGGGTTAGGACTGCAGAAATCAGAAATCCCGTAACATGACATGTTAAACAATGCATAGATATTACATAGTGGGATAATACATTCAGCAACAGGTACATGCTGTACACAGTAGTATAATCCACAGACCCTTTCCCTTTATTAAAGAATCTTACTGAACAATTTCATTATAATATAGCTCTATTACCTTTGTAAAAAATGACCTCCTGAATTGTTTTAATGCGGTAAGGCAGCCAACATCTATCCAGTGGAAGTGGAAGAAGACCTGCTCCACTGGGCTGATAGATGAGGATGGAGAATTACAGAACTGTGATTCTTCTTTAGCCTGGCATTTCTCCTGAGGGAGCACTGGGGGGGGGGTAACTCCAGAGGGGCTTTTTCCTCTTCCAGCTTGCCATTTTAGATTGTTGCTGCTGTGATTACATCATGGAGGAGTGTTGGGAGGTAGGTGACATTTAAAATCTGATTGGCTCACGGTAGTTAGCATGTTGGACATGGACTAGGACAGGGGTCACTCCCCAACCTTTCTGAACCTTTGGGCACCTTTGGAATTCTAACACAGCATAGTGGGTGCTGCCATAAAATGGCTGCCACAAGAGGTGGAGCCAGCCACAAAATGTCTGCTGCAACTTACCTTCAGAGCCAGTTTGGTGCAGTGGTTAAGTGTGCAGACTCTAATCTGGGAGAACCGGGTTTGATTCCCCACTCCTCCACTTGCGCCTGCTGATGTGACCTTGGGTCAGTCACAAGCTCTGGCACAGCTGTCCTTGAAAAAGAGCAGTTT
>NW_015170287.1:701259-746107 GCF_001447785.1 Gekko japonicus | reverse complement strand
TCTCAGAGTGGCTTACAATCCCCTTTCCCTTCCCCTCCTCACAACAGACACCTTGTGAGTAGGTGGGGCTGAGTGCGCTCTCTCTAGAACTGCCCTTGATAGAACAGCTCTGAAAAAACTTATGACTGCCCCAAGGTTACACCAGCAGCTACATGTGGAGGGATGGGGAATCAAACCCGGTTCTCCCAAATTAGAGTCCGCACTCTTAACCATGCTACACCAAACCACTACACCAAAATAATAATTTCCTGTATGAAAGAGAAGAAAATAAATTCCTGCCTCCTCCCCTATTGCATTATTTAATGCTTGCTCACAGAATGGCCCCATAGCACTTCCAATTTGGTGGTATAACTATGGTATTTTTATCCTTTTGTGGGGTTTACCAATCCTTATCTTCTTCCCTTTTGAATTACTCTTCCCCGGTATCTTCCTCCAAATATCTAGGTCTTTTTTCTTTAAATAGCTCTGCTAGGAATTGGCTGAGACCTAATATGGAACATAACAGCTGCTCTGAGGGCATGAACACAGTAGGATATTATTGATCTGTCAATCTTGAGTTCATTACAAAAAAACAGTGTTATGAATGAAAAGGTGTAGCTGTGCATATCCCCAAATGTAATTCTCTCCCAGTGTATATAAGGGTGAAACTCCCCTGAGCTCATTCTTCTGCTGTGGTGATATTTCATCCTAAGCATCTCTTTCAGTGTTGTATGGCTTCAATGGTATCAGAGCAGCACAGAGATGAGAAATGCCTTTGGTCCTAAAATACCATCACAGCAATGCTATTGGCTCCAGTCCTTGCATTGTTACCAGGTGTGCCAGTCATTTCCAGGTCGTAGTCATAGCGAAACAGTGCCAGACTTGGCCTAACATAAGAAGAACGCATCCCTACTCATGCAAACAATGGCATTTAATGCTGTGAGAACTGCTTCCAGTTTTTGTTTGAGTCACATTTGTCAGTTCCATTTTTGACTCATTCACTGAGCTCTTCAAGTGCCTATTTCTAATGAAAGGCAATTTCTCAAGGAATCTTCTGTGCCAGTAGCAGTATAGGGGATTATTGATCCACAATAAATGCTTTAAACACGGTCAGAGAGGCTGCAGTGACTTTCATATCAGTTTCCATGTGTTGACAGGTAGAGGCAAAGGAGGTGAATAAAAAAAAACACACCTAATTCTGGAGGAAGGAATGTGTGAATGAGAGTCAGAATGTTAATTGACACAGGGCACAAAGGACCTAGGTATCACTGAGGCCAGTGTGTTTTCCCTGTTGCTTTACAGATACTTCGTACAAGCTGTAGGGCTTTACCTCTGGGTGTTTTTGAAACTGACCCTTGCTGTCTCCCCAGTGCTATAGCATCTCTTTCAGAATTTGGCACACTGGTGCTTTGAAACCAGTAGACTGAGATATTTAGATGCATATGTATGCTATGCATTCTGGGCAGTGGTGAGATTGTGCATCATCGAGAGTTCGTCGCTGTAATGTAGTAAAAGAGATATTGATTTATAGGTTCCAACCATGTATAGGTTCCATACAATAATTAGTGAGAGTGAAAGCTGAAATGTAATGTAACTTGAATGGTGCAATATTTCACATGGTTTCAGAGGGTAGTCATGCTGGTCTGCAGCAGAACAGCTATTTATTTATTTAATATTTACATTTTTATCCCGCCCTCCCCGGAGGCTCAGGGCGGCTTACACGGCATATCGCCAAATCATACAATGGAACAATAAAAACATTAAAAATATTAAAACACATCACAGTCATAAAGATACGGATGATAGGCGGATTTTCCGGGCGCGATCACACCACAACATCTGAGAAGTGTAGTGCACTTGTGGCTAACCTGTGGCTTCGTGCCGAAGATACGGAGTAAAAAACTAGTACTTACGATGTACTAGTTTCCGGAAAATGCGGGGCAAGGGTGGGCGTCTGATCGCGTCCCGTCCTAGTCCCATCGCAAACCAGTTAGTTTTTTTTAAAGTCTTCACAGGATGCGCACAAACGATCATGCGCATGCTCACATTTTGGTGAGGAAAAAACATTCCCGTTTGCCATGGAAGCAGTGCCTGGCGATTGCTGGTGTGATCGTGCCGCGCCACTTCTTTGCCATGCTGCAGGATAGCCGTGTGATCGGCACTTGATGCCCTAACCACAGGACCTCGACGGGACGTGTGATCGGGCGGCCGCACATTATTTTGCTCCGGGGCAAACAGCCACACTCCCCCCCCCTGCATTTTCCGGCCCATGTGACCGGGGCCTAGATATCAAACCTCAAATAGCCTTTTCCTTGAAATAATTATTTTTTCAGTGATTATAACTTCCCCAGTTTAATTAAATATAATCCATACTGTTTAAAAATCAAACACCTTCTGTTTATTGTTGCTATTAAAAAGGGGATCTTCTATGAATGGGTGATACTGTGGATATCAGTTTAGCAGCAGAGCTAAGTACTCAATGAGAATTCAAACGGATCATGAGCCAGCTATAAAAGGGCAAATGATAATGTGAATTTATAGAACTAGTGCACACCAAATGGTCCAGATATGTAATGTGTGTGTGTGTGTGTGTGTGTGTATGTAAATATATAAATATATAAATAAATAAATTGTGGATGAACTTAGTGTTCTGGGAAATTTTGGGTTAAGAAAAGGATGGATTGAATAAATACAGTGTTCACATCAGTACTTTCTATAAATACCCAGTGAGGTTTATTTTCATGCCTTGTAACAGCCAACATTAAGATCCCAGCCTGTATTCCCAGTTGCTTCCTTGTACAGCAAATCTGCTAAGAAATTAGACCTTTAAGGGATGTTTGTGTCCTGAACTGCTTTTTCCTCTGGAAGCTTGCAAAATGTTTGTGACATCTTAATCTATTCCATCTGATGCTTACATGAGGACTCTTAGCCATCTGTACACATTCTTGGCCTGAGGACTGTTCTCCCTATTGTAGTTTACATGCATTCACATAAGGGGACTAATGTTATACATATGTATGGATTGTGTAGATAAAGAGCATTCAGCAGGCAGGTTTTTTTCTTTCTCAAACTTACATGATGAATTGGATCTGCAAATGTACATCTTGTGCTAGAAAATAATGCTCTAAAAATTATAGTGTTTAGAACTCAGAACACCAGGCAAACAGAGGAAGAATAAACTTGAGCAAATGTAATACTCATTCCCTACCCACTATGGTTCACAAATGGAGCCAATACAGTATGGTATCATACAGTATCCTCCCATCCTCCCATGGCATTAATCATTGCTTCATGCTACGTGAATGCCTATGAGGAGTATGGCTAATTCAACCAAGTCTCCGGTGGAGAGTGAAACCATGGTTAGTGTGTTTTCTACAAAACAGTGGCAAGGAATCACAGCAAATGTTACCCAAGCTTTGGCCCCGTTCATACCCCAAATGGTGATACCCCGCTGCAAAAACGAACAACCTATCTAGGTGGTTGCAGCCGTCTGGAGCACCCCAAGCCGGCCGTGGGATCGGCGGCGCATCCTTGCGCTGCCGCATCCCAGCCCCCGGCCGTACTGCACATGCTCGGGCATGCGCAGTTCGGCAGCCTCCCCCTCCCATCGGGCTCGTCCTCCCCGGCGTCTGCTCTTGCCGGGGAGAAGAGGCGCTGCAGCCAGGGGATCCGTGGGATCCCGCCGCAGCGTCTCAACGTTGGAGCGGCTCTATTAGCCGAGCTTTTGCCTCGTGGTTTCCCTGCCATGTGGCAGGGGCCGTAGTAGTCTTATTTAATGTTGGAAAGCAGATGGAGGGAGAGAGAAGGGCCAACTGTGAATAATTTCTATCATTTGTAGAGAAGCAATGTCTGCTTCCACAGCAAGGTGGTTTTTTGTAATAGTCTGATTGCTAATGTGATGGTGAGTGAAATCACCTTTGCAAAAGAGATGGCAGAGGGTAACTCGTTTTCTCTCCATTGTTACCTGTGGTTTCCCTAAAATGAGATTAACTCAAGAGGCCTGGAGACTGAGTAAACTGAAGGCATCCAATATGGATAGAGATACAGCTACTCAGGCTAGGCATGTTTGTTCTCCTCTTGCTTTTGGGATTCTCTCTCCACTGAATCTTCCTTTATATCTAAGCTACCTTATGACTACTACTCACAGGGTTGTTTTTACTCTCACAAAATAAAATGCTTTTCCATCAGCAGAACTAAAGGGGCGATTTGTGCAAATTCCTTAGTTATTCAGATAGACTTTATGCTAGTGTGCTTCGTGTGTTTGAGACCTTGACACGCTTGCTACTGTTTTGCTCTCAATGGACAGCTTTTAAGACATATTAAATATGCCCTATCCTATTTAAATACCATCTGCCATTGGAACTATGGGTGATTTCTCATTTTCTGGTGGATGCTGTACCTGAAATAATGGTCTCAGTAGTGAAATATTTGGCAATCATAATCTCACTGAAATGTTACTAATCAGTTCTAAACTAGTTACGAAAGAGAGACCTCATCTGGATTATTTCTTAACAGTAAATTATAACTAGTAAGGTTTTGCTATTTATCAATTTTGTAAAGTTTTAGTATCTTTTATCTACTTCTTAGTATTACAATTTTTGGAATTACAATTTGGTGACTGTATATTTGAATTGCTGATTTTAACTATGCCTAAGAGCTCTGGTCATATTAGCTGAATAAACTGATGATGAAGATGGCTGTGGTTTCCCTTTCATGCATTGAATACTTTTTGCTGTGTCATGCTCAAGATACTACAAGCTAGGCTTCAACAGTACGTGGATAGAGAACTGCCAGAAGTACAAGCTGGGTTTTGAAGAGGTAGAGGAACCAGAGAACAAATTGCCAACATTCGCTGGATTATGGAGAAAGCAAGAGACTACCAGAAAAACATCTACCTCTGCTTCATTGACTATGCCAAAGCTTTTGACTGTGTGGATCACAACAAACTATGGCAGGTCCTTAAAGAGATGGGAGTACCAGACCACCTCACATGTCTCTTGAGAAACCTGTATAAGGGCCAAGAAGCGACAGTTAGAACCGGCTATGGAACAACTGATTGGTTTAGCATAGGAAAAGGAGTACGACAAGGATGTATATTGTCACCTTGCTTATTTAATATATATGCAGAGTACATCATGTGAAATGCTGGCCTCTTGCTCAGGGTAAAAGAGGAGAGTGCAAAAGTGGGCTTGAAGCTCAACATCAAAAAAACTAAGATCATGGCATCCGGCCCCATCACTCCTTGGCAAATAGAAGGGGTCCCAGATCACCGCAGACTGTGACAGCAGCCATGAAATTAAAAGATGCCTGCTCCTTGGGAGGAAAGTGATGGCGAACCTAAACAGCATGATAAAAAGTAGAGACATCACCCAGCCAACAAAAGTCTGCATGGTCAAAGCAATGGTATTCCTAGTAGTCATGTATGGCTGCAAGAGTTGGACTATAAGGAAGGCCGAGCGCCGAAGAATAGATTCTTTTGAACTATGGTGCTAGAGAAGACTCTTGAGAGTCCCTTGGACTGCAAGAAGAACAAATCAGTCAATCCTAAAAGAAATCAACCCTGACTGTTCCCTGGAAGGCCAGATAATGAAACTGAAGTTCAAATACTTTGGCCACCAAATGAGAAGGGAGCACTCACTGGAGAAGACCCTGATGCTGGGAAAGATTGAAGGTCAAAGAAGACGGGGATGGCAAAGGATGAGATGGTTAGACAGTGTCATCGATGCAACAAACATGAAATTGAGCAAACTTCAGAGGACAGCGGAAGACCGGAAGGCCTGGCGGGAGATGGTCCATGGGGTCGTGAAGAGTCAGACTCGACTGTGCGACTGAACAACAAACATATATATTCCCTCCAGAATTCTCTTTAATTTTGAGAAGCGAACCCCTCCTATCTCCCTTGCGTAAAAAAACATGCTGAGATGTGGGGTATCCTCTTACGATTTTTTTAAACATTCCCTGAGTGTGTCTAACACAGCATAGAATTAATTCTATGGAAGGAATGCAGCCCTGTAGCCAGACATTTTGAGTTGGTGGGACATGGGGAAATGTTATGGGGCAGCAGGGTAGGGGGAAGAGGGAGAGGGGTGGCCACATGCTTTCCCTGAACTCCAAGCAGTGATTTCAGATGTGGGCAGGTTCCCACTTGAAAAACAGCATTAAAGGGTCCCCTTTAAAGGGTGTTTTTCAAGTGGGGGCTGCCTGCACCTGAACTCCAAGAGGCAAATTTTCTGCTTGGAGTTCAGGGAAGGTGTGCGGCCAGCAGCTGCCCCTCTCCCTCGCCTCCTGCAAGACCTAAAAAGCCCTCCCTCCAGCTGATTGGCAGGCCACATGCTTCCACCAATCAACTGGAGGGCCTTTTTAATGTCACAGGAGGGGAAGGGAGAGGGGCAGCAGCTATTGTGGGGGGGGTGCCTTACATTTGAGGGGATGGAGCCCCCAAAATGCCCCACCATAGCTATGGACCTCTCTCTCTCTCTCTTTGTGTGTGTGTGATAGATAGACCATCCTAAATTAAACACAACAGTATTCTCATGCTTTACACAGAAAAGAAACATAGCTTTTAATATTTCTGGACTCTACAGAATTAGTATCAACACAGAACCTGGAAGACCCAGGTTTGAACCCCGACTATTTCATGGAAGCTTGTTGGGTCATACACTCTCTGTCTAACCAACCTCATAGCATTGTTGTTGACAGAAAGGAGAAGGGGAGGTTAAACCATTTGGTGTCCCAACTGTGGGCAAAGTGGAGTAGAAATGAAGTAAATTAATATTTTTAAAAAATCAGTAGAAGCTGCTGATCCTTGAGTGAAGAAGTGTAATATACTGAAGAGATCTTCAGTGACTTTTCTCAGGATAAATAATTTAGAGTGTTGATAATATTTTATACCAAATGGAGAACAAACCAAAAGAATTATTTATATAGGGGAGAAAAAGCCATCCTGCTGGGTGATGATAAAGATTTTCTATAATTTATTAATATTTCCTTTCATGACAAAAAAGACAAACTCGTACGTTAAGCTGAAGGCAGTGAATCACCATTAAGTAGCTCAAAGTGGCCAGATCAGAACAATAAGCTATTTATTAATCTGTGAATGTCAAAAATATTTTAAACAATATCCTGTAATTTCTTCAGTCTCCCAAGTGTAGTTTTGTACTTACAACTTTTCAGGAATTCCCGTACTGGTCTTTCTTTATGCTTCTTTATATTTACTGATTTACTTATTTATCTACTTTATTGATGACCCACCATTATTTACTTTATTTATGACCTGCCATTCTACTCTTCTCCATTTTATCCTCACAACAACACTGTAAGTTAGGTTAGGTTGACTGTATGTAACTGGCCCAAGGTCGCCCAGCAAGCTTCCATGGCAGAGTAGGGATTTAAATCTGAGTCTTCCAGATCCTAGTCTGATGCTTTAATCACTACACCACACCAGTGTGTTTTATCCTATATAAGGTTTTTGCAAACAGGTTTTTGAAAATTCAAACTCAGAACTGAAGGTTTTTGAAAACAGTCTTGAAGTTCTTGAATATAATTTTTTATTTGTTTCTTTCTTTTTAAAAACAGTCTCTGTATCTGTGATAACCTCGTAGTACATATCTTGTTCCAGATAGGCCCCTGGGAGGGTTGTAAGTCTTATAATCTTACAATGCCAGGCTTCAGCGTAAGTCAAACATTGCCCTGAAAGACGGTTGTGTGAAACAGCCAGCTCCAGTCCGCTGTCACAGAATGTCCTCTTACACTGACAAGCTGTCTGTGACATGTAATTAAATAACTTTTGTCGTTCTGTTCATGACTGTGGGGTGCCTGTTTTTGGTTCAAAACTCCAGGAAATGTCATGAAGTAAGCATTTCAAAATCCTGCCTCAAATGTCATTTCCAAAAAGAATGTGTGTGTGTATGTGTGTGTGTATAGGGAGCGGGAGAGTCCTTTCTAGTGATAGTACAATTGTAGTCCAAGGACAAGGACATATTTCTGAACTTGTCATTGAAAAAATACATTGAGGGCTTTGAAATGACATAGTTTTTCAGTGACAAAAATATAGTAGTGGTGATACAATCACAACTCAGCCTGAGAAGTGAAGCTTCACCATCTGGTTTTGGACAACTCGTTCTCTTCCTTATCAGTAGAAGCATACTAAGGGTGACTTAAGGCTTAATTATGCTGATAAAGGATGTCTGTGCCCATGGTTGTACAGGGGAAAGGGATGGTTGTGAATTTTATGTATAATAGTAATAATAGTAGCAATACTAATACTACTACTACTACCACTACCACTACTACCACTACCACTACTACTACTACTACTACTACTACTACTACTACTACTACTACTACTACTAATAATAATAATAATAATAATAATAATAATAATGGTAATAATATTTTAAATGAACATAAGGCTTAATTAGATATTATTTTTAGATAAACTTTTTTTAAAATATCAAAATATTCACAAACAATAAAATTAGTAATAACCATCAACATTCAAAAACAGAGTAAAATAAACAAGTAAACAGTCAAAATAGTTAAAGCAATTCAATATGTAGCAATAATTTTAAGATATTATTCTAACACCCACATCCTTCTAAGCCCTCTGAGTTCAGTTGTCTTTGAAGAGGCTACCTCTGCTTAAAACTGCACTGTAAAAGTCCCACCACTACCAAACACAGCACTGCACATCTAGATTCCTCCAGCCCCAGGTAGCACCTGGTACAACGGGCCTTGGGCCATGGTGTCAGAATTGTTTATGTTCCCCTAATCCCTTCAGCAAAGAAATACAGTATATCCCGATAACAGGATTTTTTTTAAAGACACAGAAGGCTGCTGGGCGAAGGAGAACTTTTGCTTTCACAAACTCCTTCTGTTCAAGATAGTAAATTCAGCCCTAGGTTAACACTCAGGGTCATAGTGAATATGGTCCTCATGGCTCTTTGGCCAGTTTGGTGTAGTGTTTAAGTGCATGGGCTCTAATTTGGGAGAACCGGGTTTTATTCCCCACTCCTCCACTTGCACCTGCTGGATGAACTAGCCATAGTTCTGGCAGAGCTGTTCTTGAAAAAGAGCCATTTCTGTCAGAGCTCCCTCAGCCCCCAATACCTCAAAGGGTGTCTGTTGTGGGGAGGGTAAGGGGAAGGAGTTTGTAAGGCACTCTGAGACTCCTTTGGGTAGTGAAGGGTGGGGTATAAATCCAATCTCTTCTCTTCTTCGTCTCCCTTAGCCCCAGAACTGTATTTCTCACCAGCTTTCTTTCATTTCCATACTTCCTCTTTCTTTATTGTTCTTGTCTTTATAGATAGACTAGCAGTAAAGCCCGTTGAGGAAATAAATACAACGAGATCTAGAAAGAGGCTCTGGGGGAGTGCTCTGGCTTTGGGCAAACAGTGTCATTTTGCTGTGGTGACCTCAGCAGGGTATAATGACAGAGTCCACTGTTTTCTCCAGAGGAACTGATCTCTGCTCCATATGCAAAAGACCTTGAAGGTTCCATATGCAACTGACATTCCAACTGCCTTGCGGGGAGGGGGGTGAGTTTGAGGTGTGGAATGCAGTGAAGTCCAATCAGCTTCCATATGCAAAAGACCTTGAAGGTTCCATATGCAACTGACATTCCAACTGCCTTGCGGGGAGGGGGGTGAGTTTGAGGTGTGGAATGCAGTGAAGTCCAATCAGCTTCCATATGCAAAAGACCTTGAAGGTTCCATATGCAACTGACATTCCAACTGCCTTGCGGGGAGGGGGGTGAGTTTGAGGTGTGGAATGCAGTGAAGTCCAATCAGCTTCCATATGCAAAAGACCTTGAAGGTTCCATATGCAACTGACATTCCAACTGCCTTGCGGGGAGGGGGGTGAGTTTGAGGTGTGGAATGCAGTGAAGTCCAATCAGCTTCCATATGCAAAAGACCTTGAAGGTTCCATATGCAACTGACATTCCAACTGCCTTGCGGGGAGGGGGGTGAGTTTGAGGTGTGGAATGCAGTGAAGTCCAATCAGCTTCCATATGCAAAAGACCTTGAAGGTTCCATATGCAACTGACATTCCAACTGCCTTGCGGGGAGGGGGGTGAGTTTGAGGTGTGGAATGCAGTGAAGTCCAATCAGCTTCCATATGCAAAAGACCTTGAAGGTTCCATATGCAACTGACATTCCAACTGCCTTGCGGGGAGGGGGGTGAGTTTGAGGTGTGGAATGCAGTGAAGTCCAATCAGCTTCCATATGCAAAAGACCTTGAAGGTTCCATATGCAACTGACATTCCAACTGCCTTGCGGGGAGGGGGGTGAGTTTGAGGTGTGGAATGCAGTGAAGTCCAATCAGCTTCCATATGCAAAAGACCTTGAAGGTTCCATATGCAACTGACATTCCAACTGCCTTGCGGGGAGGGGGGTGAGTTTGAGGTGTGGAATGCAGTGAAGTCCAATCAGCTTCCATATGCAAAAGACCTTGAAGGTTCCATATGCAACTGACATTCCAACTGCCTTGCGGGGAGGGGGGTGAGTTTGAGGTGTGGAATGCAGTGAAGTCCAATCAGCTTCCATATGCAAAAGACCTTGAAGGTTCCATATGCAACTGACATTCCAACTGCCTTGCGGGGAGGGGGGTGAGTTTGAGGTGTGGAATGCAGTGAAGTCCAATCAGCTTCCATATGCAAAAGACCTTGAAGGTTCCATATGCAACTGACATTCCAACTGCCTTGCGGGGAGGGGGGTGAGTTTGAGGTGTGGAATGCAGTGAAGTCCAATCAGCTTCCATATGCAAAAGACCTTGAAGGTTCCATATGCAACTGACATTCCAACTGCCTTGCGGGGAGGGGGGTGAGTTTGAGGTGTGGAATGCAGTGAAGTCCAATCAGCTTCCATATGCAAAATACCTTGAAGGTTCCATATGCAACTGACATTCCAACTGCCTTGCGGGGAGGGGGGTGAGTTTGAGGTGTGGAATGCAGTGAAGTCCAATCAGCTTCCATATGCAAAAGACCTTGAAACGCTGGGCGGGACTGCACAAAGCAGCCAGTCAACCCAGCCAGTGTCTTCTGACTCACAGTTCAAGCGTCCATACACTAAAGGAGTGCATTTTAGAACTTTGGCATCCACTATTCAATTATATATAAGGAGAGATATTCAGGATTGAATTTTGGATAGGTTGCCTTTTCAATAATCTATTTAATGTTTTAATAATGTTTAAATTGGAGAAAAAATGTCCTTGATTTGTGTGTGTATGTGTGTGAAAAATAATAATAATGAGGAGCTGCTTTCATTCAGATCTCTGGCTGTTGCAGTTCCAGCACTTGCAGTGGTACAGATTTGCCATGTTGGACTGCCAGTGAAAAACTATGGATGTATAAGCAGTAAGGAGACTAAGCCCCTCATTATTGGGAACTCAGTCTCTTATCTGAAACAGTGCCCTGTCTTGGATAGCCCAGGCTAGCCTGATCTCGTCAGATCTCAGAAGCTAAGCAGGAACGGCCCTGGCTAGCATTTAGATGGAGGACCTCCAAGGAATACCAGGGTGTGCTGCAGAGGCAGGCAATGATAAACCACCTCTGAAATGTCTGTTGCCTTAAAAACAAGTCTAGCTTGCCATCGAGCACTAAAAAGAGCTAGAATTTTTGGCTGCCAGACAATCTTAGGATTTCCTGGCTATACTACACATACTACTGCATGATAATTATAATTAATCTGAAACAGTAATGTATGTTCCTTCAATAAACTGTAGAAAGGAGGAGCTCTTTACATCCTTGTTGTATACTTAAAAAAAATAATAATGGCAGCTTAACCATGAAAAAACCTCACCAACACGTCAGGTTCTTTAACTAATGTTTTGCTTAATGTTCTTCAGTGTTGTAAAAAAATGCTTCTGGTGTATGGGAGGGATGAAATGTACTGATGCCAGCTTTTTGATCCAGTGAATGTGACATGAAGATAGATGCATTTATTAGTAATCTTGGAATTAATGAGAATTTTTGGAAATCAGTGGAGATATAAAAATCTTTGTTCTGTAGATTGACTCTTCACAAGTGGCTGTGTAATTGTTTCAAGAATAAACAGGAGAATTATCACTTCATGATAGTTGTTGTTGACTGGACAGGTACAAATATTTTGTACTTGACAAGTGTGCAGGGGTCATTCCATAGAAAAATAGGTGCAGGAGCTCATTAGCATAACTTATTTGCATATGCCCCACCCCCTGACATCACCAGAAGTGTGTCAGAAGGCAACACCCATTGCTCAGGCACCACTGGACTGTTTTGGATTGCTAGCTATGGGGGGGGGGAATCTGCCCTCGCAGAGGAGGGAGAGCTTGTACCTGAATAAACCTTGGCCTTAAAGGTGCCACTGGACTGTTTTGGATTGCTGGGGGGGCCCCTCTGAAACTTACCTGGCTGCTTCTTGTGGCCTGCTGGGAGCAGGGGATGGAGCTTGTTGCATGTGCCCGTCCCCTAGGCTCTTTACTACCAGAGCTCCGCTCCTGCGCTGCAGGAAATGACCCCTACAATTACCCTTTTCCCCTGAAAATAAGACCTATCCCAAAAATAAGCCCTAGCAGGATTTCTATGCATTTGTGGTATACGCCCTAGTTTGTCTTCTTGAGAAAAAATAAATATAAGACAGTGTCTTATTTTCGGGGAAACACGGTATGTCAGTTTAATGGACTGACCATGACAACTGGGGATATGTGCCTCTTCTCCAGCAATAAAGAAGTTTTGTAGATTGCATAAGTTCAAAAGCAACTTCAGGTTGCTTTTCTTATCTACCAAGGTATGACTTGGAGGTCATCCTGTAGCACAAGTAGCTATTGTGAAGCCACAAAGCAGTTTGGCACTGAGTCTGAAACAAACTTTGAACAAAAACATAGAGTTGATTCAGTCAGGAGTGGCCTTGTGTGTGAGTAGTTTTATCAAGGTAAGATCACTCAACCATCATATGTGTGTCAAAATCATTAACGCCTACACTCAGAAGTTATTACTTGTTTCTCAGACTGATTCCAAGACTTGCTATTGTGACAGAGAATTAAAAATTCAGAGGTGAGCCTTACAGATTGTTGTACATGCATTATGATACAAAATAGGTAATTGTTCTGGCATTGCTGCTAGGTCATGATAGGCAGATGAATCACAGTCAATGTCAAAGTGATGAGATTATTTGCTTACCGAAATTCAGATCTGTTTCCCCCCCAAAAAACTAGGGGAATAGAAGTAAATGTGCAGGAATTAGAAACCATAGAGGCCAGCTCAGGAAATACTAGCTTTGGCAAAGCAAAATAATATGGCAAGTGCTTTAAATCTATACCCTAGCACTCTAGTAACTTCTGAGGTGCTGCCATATGTCTCTAAGTTGTTTTCCATAATTTTTTTTACGCCCCCGGGGGGATTTTTTTTATTGCATTTTTTTTAACACTACAAAACTACAACAGAAAAAAGGGAGGGGAAACTACATTTATAGGATAAAGAAAGATACCCACTACTGACTAAAAACCCAAGAGAGGAGATCATCCCACCAGCTTAACCATACATTTAGTCTTAATCACATTAGTTTTACTATCAACTGAGTCAAGTTTAACATTATCTTTTTCAGATCTTAAATTCAACTGTTATACAGAAACACCCCAAAGCATCCCACTTCAACCCTTTTTAAAGGAACAATTCAGAGTCCTTCAGCCTTTACTTCTCCTTGCCTAGTCTCTTCCGAAGTTTATAAGGACTTTTAGGGGCCGCCGCCCCTTTCTCTGAAAGAGAGTCCTCCCCGGAAGAGTCCGAGTCCAGCTCGCCATTGGACTTACTGTCCTCTCCTTTTTCTCCTTCCTTCCCTGGCCCTCCCATCTGGACCCGTGCTTTCCGGACAGAGTCAATCTTTTCTTTTTTATCCTTAATTTTGAAGGTTACACATTCTAAAGTTAACCATCTATATCCAATTGCATTTGCCTGTAAAAAAAGAATGAATTCTTTATATTTCTTTCTCCTTTCTCTTATTTCAAATGGAATGTCTTTCAACGTTCTGATGGTATTCTCCCCCACTTTCAGGGGTGCTCCAGATACTGCTTTCAGGATTGTATCCCTCACATGCCTCTTCAAGAATCTTACCACAATCTCCCCAGGCAGATTATTTCTCTTTATATATCCTGAATATGACCTATAGGCCACATCCATTTCGTTTAAGAAAGATTCCACCTTCATATCTGACACTGGGGCCAATAATTCACTCATTAGTTCCTTAAGATTCTCTCCCTTTGTCTCGCAAGCCCTGGAAGTGAAGGATCATATTAGCCTTTTCCATTTGTAATTGTAGCAGTTGATCTTCCATAGAAACTTGCTTCTTTTCCAGCTTTTGAACTTTCTTTTTCACCTTTTGTGCAGTGGCGTCCACTTCTTTCACCTTTTCAGCCGTTTCATTCATCATTTTAAATATCTCGGTTGTCTGTGTCTGCTGTATGATGATACACTGAGTCATTTTCGACATCTTATCCTTGAGGTTACTCATTTGGTCCAGTAGATGGCGCATGGGTTCTGCCAAAGTCTTTGCTAGCTCGCTGGCTCCTTCCGGTTTAGGGCTCTCAGTTAGTTTCACTTTTGAAAGTTTCTCTATCTCTGTCCTCTTCCCAGCCATCTTTCTCAGTTGTTTACTTTGGAAAATATTTTGAAAGTCTCTGAATATGCGCTCAAATGTCTGAACTCACCTTGGTAAGTATTTCTTAACAGTTATGCATGCCTTCTCTTCCGTTCCCCCCCCTTAATTCGCTCAAAAGTTCATGTGGTTAGGAGGTTCCCTCCCCCACCCGCTTCACTCTCTGTTTTCCATATGGGATAGGGAGCTTTCTTTTTCTCTTTGACTATCATTTCGCTCAGTCAGACTCACGTTCATATCTGGTCTTCTGACCCCGCTTTACTTCATTTCATCTGCTCGATCTCCAGAATTTTGAAGGTAAGAAGCAGACTTTTAAAAATGGCACAGATTATCATAATACCTAATGGTATTATTCCAAATTATGGTATTATGCCAAATTTTATGTATGTTCAGTAATGCACTGGCCAGTCTTCGTGCTAGATGAAAAAATGTTTCTTAGTGGACAACATTTCTGTCCTTTTGCCAACTTCAAAAGGGTTACTGTTAAGTCACGAGCTTAACAAAGAGTCGGAGAGTGATTCAGACTTTTAAAAATGGCACAGATTATCATAATACCTAATGGTATTATTCCAAATTATGGTATTATGCCAAATTTTATGTATGTTCAGTAATGCACTGGCCAGTCTTCGTGCTAGATGAAAAAATGTTTCTTAGTGGACAACATTTCTGTCCTTTTGCCAACTTCAAAAGGGTTACTGTTGCTATTTTAAAAGTAGATTTTCCTTGTTCTTCAACATATTATTCCACTTCTCCTGGAAAAAATGGCTGCTTTGGAAGGTGGGATGTAAGGCCTTATACCATACCAAGTCCCCTGCCCTCCCAATTTCCACCCTCGTATCACAAGTAATTTCCAAACCCAGATTTGGAAACCTTTCCTACCCACAGGGGAAGCAGTCTTTGGCTATTTATGTATTTATTTTATACCCCACCTTTCCTCTGTCCCTAAGGGTTACTTGGCACAGGTAAAGATGGGAAATGACTGCTCCGTGAACTCATTATGTATGTGAGAGCTTGGTACCTATTCTAACAGATTGATTGTAGACATTGGCACTAACCCACAAAAACTGATACCGAAAGAATCTGTTAATCACATGACTCCTTTTTTTTCTTTTTCTTTTGCTGGAATAGACAAACATGGCTACTCCTGTGGAATTTGGAAGAAAAGGAGCAGTAAGGTTTATCTTTTCATTAATATACTTTAAAAAAAACACCTAGAAATAATAGATTATATAGCTGAGGGCCCATGAGAGATCAAGGTAGCTGCCAAGAGAGCACTAAAATAATTTATAGTTCAAAGAACTGTATTGTAATCTAGCATCCCAATTTACAAAGCACATAAATCAGAGAAGTGGAATTTAATTTGATTTAATACCAGTGAAGTCAATCAGGATTAATGAGTTTGAAGATCACAATCAAATTCATAATCATAACAGTTTGAAAAAAGTTGCATCTGCTGTGACATTCAGATTTCATTTTGGGTGTGTTTTAGTTGCTTAAAGAAAGAAGACAAGAAACCTCCATCACTCTTCCATTCCTTGTATTTTCTCAAGAAATGATACTACTGGTTTCTCTGATCTAGTTTCCAGCTGGGATTAAAGGTTATTACACTTGTTTTTTAAAGTCTTGCTATCTTATTTTTGTTTCTGTGTAATATTTAAATAAAGATAAATATGAAACTGTTCATCATATCAAATACTTTAATTAGGTTTTCCAGTATTCTCAGCTTTTATTAATCTATCCTAGTAATTTAAACCTGGTATTATCATAGAGGGCTTTTGTGAGTGATGTTCTACAATTCACTGAGTGATCAGAATTTCTTGGGTCACATGAGAAACATATATAGTTTCTTCATAATACTTTATTTGAAAATATACAAGTAGGACACAGGTACCCCACATCAGAGGAAGAACCTAGATCTCAAGGTTTTACTTTCAGATAGCTCTCACCTTGGGCCATAGTCACTCAGAAGTTAAGATAAGAACATAAGAGACGCCAATGTTGGATTAGGCCAAAGGGCCATCCAGTCCAACTCTCTGTCACACAGTGGCCAAAAATACCAGTGCCATCAGGAGGTCCACCAGTGGGGCCAGGACATTAGAAGCCCTCCCACTGTTGACCCCCCTCAAGGACCAAGAAGACAGAGCATCATTTGCCCCAGAGTCCCTATCTATACCTTGTGGCTAATAGCCACTGATGGACCTCTGCTCCATATGCTTATCTAATTCCCTTTTGAAGCCGTCCATGCTTGTAGCCGCCACCACTTCCTGTGGCAGTGAATTCCATGTGTTAATCACTCTTTGGGTGAAGAAGTACTTCCTTTTATCCGTTCTAACCCGACCGCTCTGCAGTTTCATGGAGTGCCCACGAGTTCTTGTATTGTGAGAAAGGGAGAAAAGTACCTCTTTCTCTACCTGCTCTTTCCCATGCATAATCTTATAAACCTCGATCATGTCACCCCTCAGTCGTCTTTTCTCCAAGCTAAAGAGCCCTAAGTGCTTTAACCTTTCCTCATAGGGAAAGTGTTCCAACCCTTTTATCATTTGAGTTGCCCTTTTCTGCACTTTTTCCAAAGCTATAATATCCTTTTTAAGGTGTGGTGACCAGAATTGCACACAGTATTCCAAATGAGGTCTCACCATTGATTTATATAGGGGCATTATTATATTGGCTGATCTGTTTTCAATACCCTTCCTAATAATCCCCAGCATAGCATTGGCCTTCTTTATTGCAGTCACACACTGTCTCGACATTTTCAGTGAGTTATCTACTACAACTCCAAGATCTCTCTCTTGTTCAGTCTCTGCCAATTCAGACCCCATCGATGTGTATTTATATTTAGTATTTTTGACTCCAATGTGCATCACCTTGCACTTGGCCACATTGAACCCCATTTGCCATGTTGATGCCCACTTCCCCATCCTTGACAGATCCCTTTGGAGTGCCGCACAATCCTCCCTGGTTTTCACCACCCTGAACAATTTCATATCATCTGCAAATTTAACCACTTCACTGCTTACTCCCAACTCCAAATCATTAACGAACAAGTTAAAAAACATTGGACCAAGTACTGATCCCTGCGGTACCCCACTGCTTACCACCCTCCACTGAGAAAATTGCCCATTTATACTCACTCTCTGTTTTCTACTAATTAGCCAGCTTTTGATCCACAAAAGGACTTGTCCTTTTATCCCATGATTTTTGAGCTTACTTAGGAGCCTTTGTTAAGGAACTTTATCAAAAGCTTTCTGGAAGAGGTGGGTTGCAGCCTGCTCCCCGTCACTCAGCTGTTTTGGAAATGAGTTTCTGTTTCTGTTGAATGAGTATTTGGAGTACATTGACATTACTGAATCTGACACTATTGGGGGGGAGTATCTTTTGTTAAAAAGACTGTGGAGAACAAAAAGACCTTCAATTGGGGATAAAAGCTGTTGGATATTTAGCCTTACATGTTTGCTTCAGCTTATTCGACTACTCTTCTGTCTTACAATTCTTGCACTGTTGTTGTGTTTCATACTAATGAAGTATCGTGGAGGAAAAGAATGGTTCTGTTCGTTCTTTTAAATTATATTTATTTCAAGTATTTCTATCCTGCAGAGTCGGGTTTTTTAGGGAAAAAAATCACCAGAGAGCTTATAACAACAAAGCAACAAAGATGTAAAACGACAATTTAATAAGATAAAAGCAACGGTATAAAACTAAAAGCAGCTATATAAAACAAGCCCAAATCCACCATAAAAAGCAATTTCCAATATAATACCATATAAACAGTGAAAGTGATATGGCGGGGGGAGGGAAGCTATAAAAATCAAAATGGTAAAACATCCATACATCAACAATGTTTGAGAAAAGAGACATATTTTCACCTGGCACCTGGGCTGTGGGAAGGGAGTAGATGCTACAGCTCAAAGGTCCCTGTTCTGGGCTAAATACATTATAAAGCAAGAGAAGAGCGGAAATAATCTAGAAAAGCTGCTCTTGGAAAGCTTCATGTCTAAAACCCTTCAGTTAGTCAATCATCCCACTAGTTATTTAAATCACTTTTAAGTAGGTAGCTATGTTGTTGTTGTTTTTTAATAAAGTCAGTATCATTTGTTAATTCTTTGGAGAGATGACATTATAATAAAAATTGTTATAGGCATTCATTAGCAGGTTACAGACCGTTGCCTTTGAGCATACTTTGATACCCTCCAATAATTTGAACAGTTGGTGAGCAATTTCATTTTCACTGTAACACCTGGCCGGTTTTAAATTTTAGAGGCATACAATAGTTCAAGATTGTGTTGGGTAACTAAAAATCATCTCAGGAGTGCTTTCAGCAGCCTCTAACTCTGCATTTCTCCTTGGATATGTGGTTCTGAATGGGTTAGTCCCTGGTCACAGAGCAGCATCAATACATTAGTGACCTGCCAGCATTTTTTAGACTGGCTTCTTAGTCTTTGGCAGAAATCCCAAGGACTGCACAACAAATTATGAATGCCCAGAGGCCTAGAGAAGTTTTTAACCAAAAATATCAGACCTCTGTGCTGTTTAGCAGGATAGTTTTTTTAAAAAAAAAGTCAGGAACAACTTTCAAACATTTTTTTTTTAAATTTATTCATCAATTGGCCCAATTTCATTAAAAGGAGGTATAAAATTATAAATAAATTTAAGGACTATTGGGTAATAATTAGGGTTGTTACCCTCCAGGTGGTGCCTGGAGATCTCCTAGAATTACCACTGATCTCCAGATGACAGAGATCAGTTCCCCTGGAGGCAACTTCAGAGGGTGGACTCTATGGCATTATACCTTGCTGCAGTCCCTCTTCTCCCTCCCCAAATCCCACCTTCCTCAGGCTCAACCCCAAATCTCCAGGAATGTTCATGCCCAGAGTTGGCAACCGTTGTAATAGGATAAAGGGAGAAAAATGTTGGCGCCCAAAACTGGATTCATTGACAATGCTGAGCCCTCTGAATACAAGGCAATTTCGTATGGAACTGTTACTTTTCATGTTTGACTCTAGTGTCTATCGTGTTATCTACTGGGATATAGAACTATGTTTCTTAGCATTTACTGATTGTAACTTGTTTCAACTTGTTTCATCACTAAAATGTGTTGGAAGAAAATGAATTTTCTTAATTAGCAGAAGTTGATGCAGCCATTGTGTATTCATTTGTTTCATCTTGTTTCATCACTAAAATGTGCTAGGAAGAAAATGATGCAGAAGTTGATGCAGCCATTGTGTATTCTAATTTAAGTGGGGAACTGGACTGTTTTTCAATTTTTAAACAAGATAAGGGGGGCAACAAATATATTGCAGAGAGTTCATAGAGAATTCGGAACACTTTGTGAACCAGACCCAATATTTTCAAAACATAGCTATTGCTATGGCTTAAGTAACTAATAGTGTTACCAACTCTGGATTGGAGAATTCCTTGAGATTTTGGGGGTGGAGCCTCAAGAGGTTGGGTTTTGACAAAATTATAATGCCATGGTGTGCCAAATTATCCATTTTCTCCAGTGGAAACTGGTAACCCTACTTTTGCCCTCTGTAACAATAGATACCTCATTTGGAAACCTAGGAAGAAGTTGTTCCAGTCTATCCACATTTGTTTACACAGATTTAGACTGGAGTAACTCTGTATAGGATTGCCGTATTAGTTTGCTTTTGACATGTATATACATATTGTTATGTGTATATATATTTTATTATTTCACTGAGTGCATGTGTATGGCTACATTTTTAATTTTGCATTTGTATATGTGTGAATTCCATTATTCTCTCTCTGTGTGTGAAAGAGCACATTCACAAATGTGTGTACACAAAATACAGTTAAAAACAGAACTGCTGTAGTCTAGAGCAATGGTGCATAATAAAATTTTTGCCTCTGGCACTTTCATTTAGCTCAAGATATTTTTTGTTAAAGTAAAACTTTTACATTTAAATTGGAATATTGGCCTTAGGGGTTGTATTGCACTGCGAGAAACTTCATAGTGGCAGGGGTAAATTATTGCCTCACTTACCTTCATACTGATCTTCAGACTACAGTTTCGCTGCTCAGTTTGGTGTAGTGGTTAGAAGCGCGGACTCTAATCTGGGAGAACCAGGTTTTATTCCCCACTCCTCCATATGCTGCTGCTGGTGTGACCTGGGTCAGTCATAAGTTCTTTCAGTGCTTTTCTTTCATGAGCAGTTTCTGTCAAGAGCTCTCTCAGCCCCACCTACCTCACAGGGTGTCTGTTGTGGGGACGGGAAGGAAAAGGAGATTGTAAGCTGCTCTGAGACTCCTTCGGGTAGTGAAGGGCAGGGTATAAATCCAATCTCCTCCTCTTCTTCTTCTTCTTCTTCTTCGACTTTTTGTTGTTTTGTTTGCAAAAAAAATATCACTTAAAGATATATATCTATATCTATATCTTAAGTGTGTGTGTGTTTTCCCCCATCAGGTGATTCAGATTAATTTTGAAGAATTCGATCTGGAGATTGGCTATGACACACTAACAATTGGCGATGGAGGAGAAGTGGGTGATCCCAGAACAGTCCTTCAAGTGTAAGTCTTTTGAATTTAAAACCTGTTAATTTAATATTGTGTTAATCTTCTTTACAGAAAAGTGATACATAAAGTTAGATTCTTCTCCAGACAATCTGGTGTTGACTTCGGTGCTTGCATGCCTTTCATGCCTTTCATTTCAAATGATTTAAAGTCTAACTATCCTGGGAAATGCCTGGGTCTGTGGTAGAGTGGATTGAGGGCATTACACCTAGGATACAGCAAGGCTTTGCATAATACCCAAACACTATGTCAGTTTCTTGACTAGATCACAAGCAACATTCCTCTCTATGAACAGATTACTGTGCAACATGAACTCCCTTTCCCCATGCCTATAGAGAAATGCCCTTCACCCTGGAATTCACTGCAGCAATTCAGCCACTGGGACTGCACTCTCTCTATGAGTTGGACGCTGGCTGAAAACTTGTAGCCGGCAAAAGGGGGAACTACAGGAGATGCGTCACCCATTAAGAGAACTCTCCAGCTCTTAGTTATGCGTGTAAATCACACCTAAAAGGGACAGAGACTTGGGCAGCCAAATGTCTAAATAATATTTTCTTCCTTAAGAGGCAGGGGGACCAGAACAACCTCAGAGGAGGATGGACTCCCAGAAGGAAATTATACATTTTCAGGACACAAGGAAGAAGCTCTTTCTTACAATTCAGCTTGTGGCCAGGGAGGCACAAGCTACGAAGGACTAAATCTTTATGTAGGGACTTGGACTGTGCCTCCAGGTGGAGCCTAGAGTTCTCTTAGAATTGCAACTGATCTCCAAACCACAGAAATCAGTTCACCTGGAGGAAATGGCAGCTTCACAGGGTGGACTGTATGGGCATCACGTCCCCACTGAGAGACCTCTCCTCCCCGAGTGCCATCCTTCCCATTCCCAAGCACTACATTCAAATCTCCAGGAATTGCCCAAACTGAAGTTGATATCATCCAACAGTAGAAGTGTGCAGGAGAGACTAAATTGTATTTAGAGTGCATAGGCAAAGGTAAAGGTTTCCCTTGCTCGAAAGCCAGTCGAATCCTACTCTAGGGTTGCGGTGCTCATGTCCATTTCCAAGCCAAAGAGCCAGCGCTGTCCGAAGACATTTCCGTGGTCATGTGGCCGGCATGACGAAATACCAAGGCACACGGAATGCTGTTACCTTCCCACCGAAGTGGTACCTATTTATCTACTTGCAATTTCTTGCTTTCGAACTGCTAGGTTGGCAGGAGCTGGGACCAGAGACAGGAGCTCACTCCATCATGCAGCCCTCGGGTCTCGAACTGCTGAACTACCGACCTTCCGGTCTGCAGTTCAGTGTCTTAACCACATGAGCCACCACAGCTTGGTTTCAATCTCCAAGTCTGAATTGATTTTATATGTGTGTGTATATGTTTTCCAGTTATTTATATATTTATTTCCAGTCATGTACATATTTTATTTTATATATTTTATTTTATGTATTTATTTTCAGTCATATATATAGGTAGGTGGTTCTTTTTTGCTGCGGGGTTTGGCCGGGAGGGGCGGATTGGGAACGGGCTGGGAACGGGCGCAGCACGATTTCCAGATGTTGCTGTGGGATTGCGCCCGTTTGCTGCGGCCCCGATCCGTCCCTCTCCCGGCCCAAAACGTCTCGTGTGAACAGGGCCCCAGTTGATTAGTTTTCCCCTTGCTGTAAATGTTGAATGAAACTTACACGAATTGCCACTGTTGACTTAAACAGAGCTCAAAATGTTATTTTGAACAGTTGGCATCTTTCTGAATAACTTTTCGTAATGTGCTGTGATGTTCTAGTCCTTAGAGTGCTATAATCAGGATCTCTTGCTTGTTTTTTTTAATATCTCTTATTTAAAGCCAATCTCCTGCTAATAGGATTTTTTAATTTCATTTATGATTAGGTTAACAGGAAGCTTCGTGCCAGATTTAATTGTCAGCATGAACCATCAGATGTGGCTGCATCTCCAAACGGATGAAAGTGTGGGTTCAATTGGCTTCAAAGTTAACTACAAAGGTAAAAATCAGCTATCAGACAGATTTGTAAAATGGCATAAATGCAAGCTGTGTTTTTTAATGGCTAAAGTAGGAATATTAATACCCAATTTGTTTTGTTGTGAGGATATTGTACATTTGTTATGGACACAGAAATATCACGGCCACAAATATTCCTGTCACCATGCAGATTTTCTTTTTAAACGCACAATCTACAGGACAGATGTTTCTTCAAACCTTGGGGAACTCCCAGATTTATAGAAACATCTTAAATTTAAAAGGATTGGTGGGAATACAATGAAAACATTGTCACTGCTTGTTATTGCCTATTTTGGCAACCTGTGGTTGGGCCTGTTCTGCTGCTCTGCCCCTTCTGTGATGATCTCAGGTATGCAATTAGTATTCCTCTCCTAATAAATAAATAAAATTAAACAAAATTAAGAACTGGAAGACTGGAGGGGTTGGTATACCTCCTTTCTTCTTGCAGACCTTGACCCTAGAACCATGGACTGAGTTGCTAGATTCTGTGCAGCTGACAGTCTACTGTGGTTTAGGGCCGACTGAGTTAAATATAGTTGTTATTTTTATATCACACACACACAATGGTTTTCTGTAAGTTTTTTTTTTTTTTTTTTTGCTAATTTTTGTTTTATATTGCTGGTCCATGACAATAATAAACTGACTGGCTGACTAACTGTGGTTGTCTAAGCAATTTAAAATGTAAAAAGTGGGGGAGGGGTGGTGGAAGGGGACAAAACGTCCTCTTTCCTAAAGTCCTCATGGGCTTTCTACTTGGAGCTAATTCTTATGTACACCGTTTTATTGACAGTAGATGTTAATGACTGTCGTTGTTTTGGATGTCTCTTTGTCTAAAAAAACCCTCTAGTGATGAGGTGGAACATGAAAAAGAGCCAGTTTAGATTAGTTAGAGAAAACTTCAATAATCCACTGAGTCCAAGCCCTTTAGGTTTCTAGTTTGACCTAAATCGGATTTGTTTCCACCTGGATAACTTTTCAAGCACCCATTATTTCAAAAGTACCAAGACTGATGGGGTAATGTGGAGGATTCCTTTCATGCTACTTTCCTGGTATGGATTGCTACTTTTCTGCTTTGGATTTACAAATTGATAAAATGTGGTTTGGATCCTATTGTTGTTAGGTTGCTTTGTAACTGGTTGGCAGATCACACTCAAAGAGTGCTTTAAATGGTTCCTCATCCTCTTGGAGAGGAGTGACAAGTGAAGTGCCTCAGGTTTTTTCCCTGGGCCCTTTGTTGTTTAACAACTTTATAAATGACTTGGATGAAGGAATAGAGGGGATGCTAATTAGATTTACAGATTATACTAAATTGGGAGAGATAGCAAATAAAAGAGAAAACAATCAACATTCAGGATGATCTTGACAGGCTGGAAAATTGGGCTAAAACAAAATGAATTTAAAAACAGCTAAATGTAAAGTTGTGCATTTAGGCAGGAAAATCAAATGCATAATTATAGAATGGGGGAGAATTGTCTTGGCAGTAGTACATACGAAAAGGATCTTGTGGTCCTAGTAGATCATATACTGGAGTCAGCAGTGTGATGTGGTAGCTAAAAAGGAAAGTGTGATTTTGGGCTGCATCAACAGAAGTACAGTGTTCAGATTACATCACTTTGCTCAGGTTAGACCTCACTTGGAGTATTGTGTTCAGTTTGGGGCACCACAGTTTAAGAAGGATGTTGCTGAACTGGAATATATCCAGAGGAGGGCAACAAAAATGATGAGGGGTCTGAAGACCATTCTATGAGGAAAAGTTGAAGGAGGTAGGTATGCTTAGCCTGGGAAGGAGATGATTGAGAGATAATATGATAGCCATCTACAAGTATTTGAAGGACCATCAAATAGCGGATGGAGCAAAGTAGTTTTCTGTTACCCTGGAATGTTGGACCAGAACCAACGGGTTGAACTGAACTGGAATATATCCAGAGGAGGGCAACAAAAATGATGAGGGGTCTGAAGACCATTCTATGAGGAAAAGTTGAAGGTAATGGTTTATTAATGCTGGGTCTTAAGTGGCTTTTCTGCTTGAAGTTAGCTGATTTCCCCTTGCGTGGTGATTTACCCAGCATGGTGTAGTGGTTAAGAGCAGTGGACTCTAATCTGGAGAACTGGGTTTGAGTCCCCACTCCTCCACATGCAGCCGGCTGGGTGACCTTGGGCCAGTCACAGTTCTCTCAGAGCTCTCTCAGTCCCACCTGCCTCACAAGATGCCTGTTGTGGGGAGAGGCAAGGAAGGCGATTGTAAGCTGCTTTGAGACTTCATCGAGGTATAAAGGCCTTCTTCTTCCTGAAGAAGAATTAGGGTTAGGGTATCTGATGGACGTGTGTATGCACATGAAAGCTTATACAAAGAATAAAACTTGGTTGGTCTTAAAGGTGCCGCTGGACTCAAATTTTGTTCTGCTGTTACCCACCTGAGAAGGGGCTGTGGTGGCTCAAGTGGTTAAGACACTGAACTGCAGACCAGAAGGTCGGTAGTTCAGCAGTTCAAGACCCGAGTGTGCCGCATGACGGGGTGAGCTCCCGTCTCTGGTTCCAGCTCCTGCCAACCTAGCAGTTCGAAAGCAAGAAATTGTGAGTAGATAAATAGGTACCACTTAGGTGGGAAGGAAACAGCTGCGTCTCAGCATCTAGTCATGTCGGCCACATGACCACGGAGAAGTCCTCGGACAGCGCTGGTTCTTCGGCTTGGAAATTGCAAAATGTTATCCACAAACATCCAATAAGTGTTGGAAATGTAAATCTAATGTGGGGACCTTTTATCACATGTGGTGGAATTGTGGTAAAATGCAAAAATACTAGAAAATGGTACAATTATTTTTGAAATATTAAATCTAGACGTCTCGTTAGCACCTGAAATCTATTTATTGAATGTAACTCCAAAGGGGTGTGCTAAACAAGATGCATATCTGCTAGTATATATTGTAACTGCTGCAAGAATTTTAGTGGCCAAAAATTGGAAAACAGATAAAATTCCCTCGAAAGAAGATCTAATAACTAAACTTCTTGAGTTAGCGCAAATGGACAATTTGAGTTTAATTTTACAAGATAAAGACCAAAAGATACAGATTACAAGATGGACAAGGGTTTATAACTGGATAAAGCATGTAAGAAAAGAATAAGAGGAAAGTAAAATGGAATGTATATAAAGTAGTAATATGAAATGCAACTAGGTATAATGACTCTAAAATGTGTGTAATCGGAAATATTGAAATGTTTGTAATTTAATTGAAAATTTGTAAAATAAACGTAAAAAACCCCAATGCTGATTCTGTGAACTTAGGCAAATCATGAGAGGGAGGTCAGGAAGGAATGTGTTAGTGCCCCGCTCTTGTGGCCCTTTCTTATATGCCCAGGGTAATGCCAATTGCTAGGGGCCATGGTGGCTCAGAGGTTAAGATGCTTAGCTGCAGACCAGAAGGTCTGTAGCTCGGTAGTTCGAGACCCTAGTGCCGCATGACAGAGTGATCTCTCTCTGGCCCCAGCTCCTGCCAATCTAGCAGTTTGAAAGCAAGAAATTGCAAGTAAATAGGTACCACTTTGTTGGGAAGGTAACAGCATTCCATGCACCTCGGCATTTAGTCATGTCGGTCACATGACCATGGAGACGTCTTCGGACAGCGCTGGCTTTTCAGCTTGGAAATAGAGATGAGCACCAGCTCCTAGAGTCGGATACAACTAGCTTTTGAGCAATGGAAACCTTTACCTTTAATGCTAATTGCTACTTTGGTGTCAGGAGGGAATTTTCCTGCAGGCCAGATTGCCCCAGGGATCCTGGAGGTTTTTTTTTTCTTCCTCTGGGCATAGAACTGGGGTCACTGGGGGGGTGGGGGAGGTAGCTGTGAATTTCCTACATTGTGCATGGGGTTGGACTAGAAAATTCAGGCCCTGGAATATGGTTGCATTCCATATCCAGACCATATCCAGACAAGCCCCCTCCCCCGTCTGAAAGTTAGAGCTGGCTAATATCTTTGCTGTGGTAGTCAGTAAATGCATTTCTTCACAAAGGATATTTTTTGGTGTTGCCCCCAACATGAAGAGTACCTTAACAGTAAGATCAGATAGTGGAGCAGGAAATATATCAGAGCCTTAGAACTTCTGCTACTGGAACAATTTTTTGTTGATCGTGCACCCCCATCCCTGCAGATCCCTCCTTTGCCCCCCATGAACCAAAACTTAGGGTCATTTAAATGAGCATAGCGGGCTACAGCAGGAGGGTGAAGGCAGGGAAGTTCCATTAATTCAGCATTAGGTAAGAAATGTAACACTTAAAGTGTGATGTCTGTATTTTGTAACACTCAAAAATATGTCCCCGTTTTATGACAGAAAACGTAGGCAACCATTTTATTGGCAGCTTGCTTAAAGTGCAGTGAGGCCTGAGAAAGTGTCTTGTGGGGGCAGATCTTATTTGTGTGGGCCGCCAACTGGCCATCTCTGTTAAAAACTAAAGACCAAGTTGGGTGAAATTTGAATAGTAAATTGGTTTGAAAATTGGGCCAAGAGTGTTGTCTGTGAAGATTTGATACTGGTGATCTCAAGTAGATGAGGAACAGGTTTCTTTGAATCAAAAACTGAACTTCCAGTGGAAGCCACACCTGTACAAATATGGAAAGTACATCTTTTGCACAATAAAACTAAATTCTGTATTGAGACTTCTGTTTTTCCTCCCTTCCAAAGGATGAGCCATGGGCAGTATGGTCAACAGTATTGGAAACCAGTCTATTGTCTCTACATGGTTCTATATTTAGATGTACTAAAAGAGCAGAAGAAAGGGACCTGGAGGATTTGCTCCTAAATGGATATGTGCATTATTGATCCTGTACTGTCTGCTTGGCTATGTTTCTCTTTTAGTTGTTAGAAGGATATGGGTATAGAAATTTATCTTCAATCAACCTGTAAAAGGCATATGAATGGCCAGTGACAACATTTACGCCAGGAGAACAAGTCTGAAAGCATTCAGTTTAAAAAACAAGTTGGCAAATCAGGGGAACAATATTAAATGTGCTGCATTCTATTGTTCCTTAATGGCAGAAATGGAGCTGCCAGGACTCTAACCTCTGCTGGAGGGGGGGGGGCTTTAGAGGGCATCCCAGGAGGTGGGGGGACATTATGCAATGTCCCTGACATGATTATATCACCCGGAAGTGACATCATCTCACCAGAAATGTTGCATGGGGACTCTCTGTTATTTGGACGAAGCTCTATGGTTTTTTGCCCAAATACCAGAGTGTCCCCCATGTGATGTTTCTGGTGTGATGACATCACTCATGGGTGACATCACCACACAGGGGAAAGTACATCTGATTTTACTGAAAGTGGTCCAAAAATGTCATTTGGGGGCAAGATTCCCCCCAATGGCCAGCTGGCTGGATGCGAGGAAGTCCACTTCAAATCAGGGGATCCCCTGTCCTTCTTCATAGGGATGAAGAAAGCACTTTGCAGTTATATATAAAAAAAGATTTTCAGAGATGAGCTGAATGCTGTTTTTGTACACACTGTGTCCACTAAGGCCAGAATTTATCTAGTGTCAGGGTCACACTTTCCAGGATCAAACCCCATCCCCAAAAAGACCTGCTGAGATTGCTTGGAATGAATCCACTAATTAGCATGAACTTATAAGATTGTTTTTGGAGCTGCAGTGGCTCAAGTGGTTAAGACGCTGAACTGCAGGCTGTGGAAGGTCAGTAGTTCAGCAGTTCAAGACCCGTATTTATAAAGCCCTACTTACTTACGGACTCGACTGGCTTTCGAGCAAGGGAACCTTTACCTTTACCTATAAGATGATTTAACCCACCATCACCTCTTTTTATAAGCATTTAATTGAAACGTATTTTACCTCCACCATTCTTGCTAGTGTTTTACTGTGCCATGTTAAGAATATGGGACAATCTGTTATACTCTGGCTTGGCAGTGTTTATCTATACAAGTTTGTCAATACTTTCTTTGTGGAACTGGTGTGAGGATACCCAGTTGCTAAAAAAACAGTTGCCAAGCAGAGAGCCAGTTTCTAACTCTGAAATACTGAGCTATCAGGGAAGAATAAAACCAGTGGCAATACTATTGGTTCCTATTTAGTAGTTCCCAGCTAATTTTCTTCTTTACCTGATCAAAGAATCGGGAGGGGGGGCATGGCAATACAAGGTTGCTAGAACATTAGCTGAATTGCCAGACTCAAATCAGTATGATGAAAGTGGGTTTTAACTCTGTGTCTATTTTATGAAAGCTGTTTGGCTGATTTTTGCTATATTTCATCCAAGTCTAATTTGGATGGTTTTAGCAAAACCATGTATTCTTTTTGAATTCCTGATCTGCTGATATATTGTTTAAAATCAGCAAATACAAAATAAAATACAATTCATACAATTTCAATAAATACAGTTAGGCTAAATAAATAAATACAGTGGCATCCTATAATAGAATATATATAAATAGAACCTCTTAACTTTATCCCGTTCAGTTAAAAAAAGAAAGATTAAAAAGAAGAACACTTGAACAAATAGAAACATTATAGAAAAAGCTGTCCAATCACTAAAAAAGAATTGCAGTATATGTTTTGATGCATAGTGTTCAGATGCATATTATGGCACAGGGGAGAAGGATTTAATCCCTTTTCACTTTTTCTCAGGCTGTTTTTTCTTTTCTTTGCTGGTGTGCTATTTGCCGCACAAGGGCTACGGTTGCAAACACTATATAATCCACTTTCAATCCACTTCCAGTGCACTTTACAACTGGATTTTACTGTGTGAACTGGCAAAATCCAATTTTAAACTTCATTGAAATTGGATTGAAAGTGGATTATTTAGTGGGTGTGATCACAGCCAGGAAAAACATATGGGTACAGTGTATGGTATGTTTCCTCTTGGGATATAAATAACAATCTCAAGCGGGTATGGGAATAAAGATTTTGAAAATGGCATGAAGGGGACAGTTCCACACCTTTTTTTTCTTCTTCCATACTGCTCTCTCAGCCCAAATTGGGCCCCCGCACTATTACGATTTTTATTGCAAAACGTTGGAGCATCTAGTTAACAGTCTCCCATTGTCACATTCAGCTTGATCCTCAGTTGGCCTTTGACCAGACCATTTGCTGAATTTATTAGAAAACCAGAGCAGCAGTTCAAGTCCAAAGTGGATACATGTTAGACAGACAGATACAGCCAGCACGTATGGTGTCAAGGTTAGAGTGCCTGCTTAGGATTTGGGACACCCGGGTCCCAGCCCCCAGACTACTGTAGGCGTTTGTTGGGCCATCTTGGGCCAGCCACTCTCTCTCAGCCTAACATACCTCATAGGGTTGTTGTTGTCCTGCTAAAAAGGAGGAGGTGAGAAATGATGTTGTAAGCCTGTTTATTGAGGGGAAATGCAGCGTTTAGCAATAGCTAAATAAATAATAGATAGCTACCAGACAGATGAATGCACTATAAGGACTGTCAGTCAGATAAACTCACGCGTGCAGCTTTGCTTTAAGAATCCTTCTAATGATGTAACTTTAATAGTGCATTATGACACTTTCTGTAGGAATTACAGATGAAACACCAGCCTCTGATGTAGACAGCATGTTGTATTAATTGAGTCAAATTACCACATCAAAGGAGAGCTTGCTGCTTTGTTTCTCAGAGGGTGGGGATCAGTAGAGGAAGGAGGTGGGAGGCTCCGGCAGCTTTGTCCTGCCTTGCTTTTTAAAAAACACGTTTAAAGGTGCCATTACCCATCTCCAGGTGATGATGACTGGGCAAACTGAAGACTCAGCTCTATCATCATCAAACTAGGCAAATGAAGTTAATAGAAGATGGAATCAGTGAGATAAGAAACATTGAGGGAAATGACAATTTATCCGGAGGAAACAGTGAGGAAGCTGCTAATGCGAGTGAAAGGTCACGTGCAATTAACACTGTTAGATGCTTAAAGCCTTTAAATTAGCTTGTTGTCCCTCCAGGCCCTGACAAGCTGCTGTTGCTTACCTTCTCCTATCTCCGCTCCAGGGCCAATGAACTTCACACTCACCGACATAGCACAGATGCTTGTAATACCCCTATCCTCATACCAAGGATCACTGCCCTCATTAAATAATGCTGGAGGCTCTACTCCATCTGCCACTTATAAGCATGTCCATGGATGTGCACGTCTGCATTTGTAACTATCCAGTATCTTTATACAAAAGATACAGTACACTCTTCCATAACCTGTTGTACACCATTTTAAAAGCCAAAGATGTGCGTAGGTTAAAAACAGGCTGGGGGAAGAAAAAAACAACAACTGTTCTGCCATTTATTTTATAGCCTGCTTTTCTTTTAAGGTGGATTACACAGTGTAAAACAATGCAGTCCAGTAGCGTGAGACATCTAATATTAATAAGCAATGCGGTAGGATTGTGATCAGCAAATGAAAACATACGTCAACATCTGCAGTGCAAGAAATGACTAACTATACCTTGAGGCAACTTAGCATTTACATGTTTACATTTTGCATGCATGGTTACTAGAGAAAAGATGCATCCACCCTCTAATCAGAGATTTAACTTCTAGAGACCCCGGGGCCAGAGGTGAATGCTAGTAGTTCATACCGACAGGGACACACCATTTTAATATGACATCCCCAGAAGGCAAAAAAGGGGCAGTTTGTTTATTTGTTGCTGGGTCAGGTTCCAGAAAATAAGGACTATCTGGGCATATGCATCTTTTTGGCTCTTCACAGAGTTTCTGGGATTCCTTACTTTCTTTCAGTCCTTCTTTGATTCAAAGATTTCCAAAAGTCATTGACTTAAATGGGTGCTGGGAAAGAAATGTTTTTTCTTCCCTCTCCTGCAGCAGAATGATGTGTCCCTTGCTTCTCTGTGCTATCAGGCACATGAGTACTCTAGACAAAGGTTCACCTCCATGAAAAGACTCTGCATTCATTAAAGCAGCCTCAGGAAAGGCATTGTTATGGGGAATGCAATTTCTTTTTTTCAGAAATTCACTTTTTTAAAGAGGTAGATCAAGACGGGTAGCCTTGTAGTCTTTCTGTAGCAGTAGAAAAGAGCAAGAGTCCAGTAGCACTTTAAACACTAACAAGACTAACAAAATATGTGGCAGCTCACTGCTCACTTCTTCAGATAACCAGTTTGGTGAAGTGGTTAACAGCGCAAATTCCCCACTCCTTCACATGCAGCTGCTGGTGTGACATTGGGTCAGTCATAAATTCTTTCAGAGCTGTTCTCTCAAGGGCTATTATCGAGAGAGCTCTCTCAGCCACACCTACCTCACAGGGTGTCTGTTGTAGGGAGGGGAAGGGAAAGGGATTGTAAGACACTCTGACACTCCTTTGGGTATTGAAGGGCAGGGTATAAATCCAATCTCCTCCTCCTCCTCCTCCTCCTCCTCCTCCGTTTGCAAGACCTAAATCCCGCAAATGCAGACAGCACTATCCTGACACCTGCCATTCATTTTTACTTTATTCAGGTTTAACAGTCCGTAAGCCATAAGTCATTAATTCATAGGGTAACCATAAGTCAAAAGTGATTTGACGTCACTTAACACACAAACACATTGATTCCTCTTATTCTATCTCTTCAAAAGGGGGGTGTTGCTTTGATTACAGATTTCTGAAATTCATGCTTGATTTCTCTTTATTGATAGCTCATATGGATCCTTTTGTAATTTCAGCCCTGGCAGGAAGATAGAAAGGTTTCAGAAAACATTGTCTGCTTCTTGCCATCTGCAGAGTGAAATTTGGAAATATTCACAACAACTTTTTTCCTGACCTTTCCTTTCTTCAAATGACTCTTTTGATCAAAATAGAATTAGTTCAGAACAGACTCCAGGTTCCTAAAAAGAAGAGATGAAACAGATAGTTGGATTTTAGGGAGAAATTGAGTAAAGAGGAATTAAGAGAATTAAGAATGCTACTTAGAAATGTAGTGTGGAAAAACAATCTCTGTAATAGCCTCTCACCATAGTCCAGACTGGTTTGCATTTGAAAACTGCCTGAACCAAAGTGTTCTGGGAGAAGTACTCTTGTGTACTTTACCGGAGCCAATAACTCTCAAAACACAAATGCAAAGCAATAATAGCCTACACACCAGCAATAATGACTCTTGAGGAGGTGATGAAACGCTTCTACAAGATTGGAAGCAGCTGAAGGAACTTACTGAGAGTGCAAATAATTTTTTTTAAAAAAAATCCCAAGCTTGGCATACATTGATGGGGTGGGTAGCAAGCAGGTCTCAGCACCTCAAATGAAAGCTTAAAGTAACACCCCTCCCTCCTCCTCCTCTTCTTCATCATCATCATACAGCACAGGAGTCTTTCCCTTCCCCAAAAACTCTTTTTTTCAGACATAGAGAAATTCTGGACACTACTGTTGCTTCTTTCACAGCACAGATGTAAAACAGAAAGATAGAAAGGGAAATGTTTTTGAAATGCTGATCAGCAGATGCTATAGGTACTGAAAATATCCAAAAGCAAGACTACGTAATCGTTAGATCTAGGGAAGATATTTCAAGTTAATATATTACTGTGGAGTCAGTGCAGCAGCATTTGCAAAGACAAACTTGTGATCTTCCAAGAGGGTTTAACGATTCACAAATTTTATTATTTAATTAATGTTCTAGAAAGGGGAGTTGAAATAACTGGTTCGTTTCTCCATCTTGCAGCTACTTTAATGTAGTTAGAAAGCAGTGTAGCATAACTTCAGTTTTAGTTAGAAAATAAATAAGTCGCTGTAAAGTAGCAGTATGTAAAACTCACAGAGCTTTCATGTGAAGCAGAAGACAGTTTCAAATCTGTAAGTGGCATAACAAATATGAATAAGCAAGTGTGCACCTGCAGATTATCAGCAGTGATTGCTGATCACAGTCATTTAAGAATTGCAACTTTTTATTTGAAATCCTCTGAATATAAAGTGATAAGACTTAGTGAATACTGGGGAAGGTACGGGAACTTTCTTAGATGTTTAAAGAAGTGGATATCAGAAACAAGATGAAATAATGTACCAAAAAAGAAAGTAATGAGATGAACAAATAAAAATTGAATATGTTGTCAAAGGCTTTCACGGCCGGAGTTCATTAGTTGTTGTAGATTTTCCGGGCTGTATGGCTGTGATCTTGGCATTGTAGGACCTGACGTTTCGCCAGCAGCTGTGACTGGCATCCTCTGGCCTACTGTAGAGCATTGTTGTGACATTAAAATGGAGAGAAAATGGTGTAGGCCACCCTGAACTCATTTGAGGAAGGGTACTATGAAAAACAGAACATATAGAATATATAGTTAGAACTATGTGGTGTTGGAAGAGAGTTTTATGGATACTGTGGACCGCCAAATAAACAAATATGTGGGTTCTAGATCAAATCGAGCCTGAACTCTCCTTAGCAGCTAAAATGACTAAACTGAGGCTATTTGGCCACAATATGAGAAGACAAGACTCACCGGAAAAGTGAGTAAAAGTTGAAGGCAGAGAGAAAAGTGGAGGACACAACATGAGATGGATTGACTCAATCAAGGAAGTAAATCCTTTGTTTCCTAATCGAAATGTGACTCCAAGTTTCGTTTATTGTCTTAGCCATTGGCCATAACAGCACAAAGTAAATCAAAGCACAACAGAAATATACATCAATAGCTTGCAGTAAGTCCTAGACCCCATCTTATCTTTTTTGCCGCCAGTGCAAACAAAGCCATTCTGCTAGTAACATGTGCATCAGTATCAGAAAGCAAGAACACGGTCAAATCCTGCTCAGCAATTCCATTATACAGAGGTACAATAGGATAAATAAACCCAATCAAGGAAGTGATGGCTCTCAGTCTGTAAGACCTGACCAAGGCTTTTAATGATAGGATGTTTTGGAGGCCATTAATTAATAGGGTCGCTGTAAGTCAGAAGTGACTTAATAGCACTTAACACACACACCGATGAAAGAGATGTACAACAATAACAATTCACTGTTCAAAAAGACAGCAAAAATCTGGTCCTATAAATATGGAGATGCCCCATGTTTCCCCTCCCTTGACACAAGGATCTGGCCCAAGCCAAACCACTGGCCCACAGGACTTCCCAGCTTTTAAAGCAACATCCCTTTGAGGTACTTAAAAAGGGTCTGCATTAGAAGTCATTAACTGGGCGGGATAATGATCAGCTTGGGCTGTATCGCAACGTGAAATGCCAAGCTGCTTAGGAACAAAGGCCGTACTGCTTTTCGCAATAACAGTGTGTTAAGAAAGGTCATACCAAGAATGTTGCACTGAAGATTTTTAAAAAAGTACATTTCAAACATAATTTATTCCAACATGGTCGAAAGTATGTCATGATGTCAAATTGTTGACTGGTTTTAAAAGGGGGTGGGTGGGTGGGATGGCATATTATTAAGAAGCCATAGTGAAATATCCTGTCACTATTTTATTTCAAAATAGTACGTATGTGTTTTGAAGCAATTTTTCAGCAATGTTTGTCAGACATGCAGGGCAGAACTGAACAACTGTAATAATATTAATGAGTTCTTTATTTTGCAGTCTACATTTTCCACCTTGATCCAACACATTTTAGCAGGAGGGATACAATTCTGTATCTTGAATCACAGGCCCTGCTTGCTCTTCTGAGCTGCTTTTTTTCTTGGGGGGTGTGTGAGGGAGTGGCGTAGGGTTGCCAGGTCCCCCCTGCCCCCCAGCAGGGGATGGGAGGTAGGGCTGACAGATCTAGGTTCGGAAGCTCCTGGCGATTTGGGGATGGAGCCTGGGGAGGACAGGGACCTCGGTGAGGTGGACTGGCATAGAGTCCACCCTCCAAAGCATCAATTTTTTCCAGGGGGACTGATCTCTGTGGTCTGGAGATGAGCTGCAATTCCAGGGGATCCCCAGGTCCCACCTGGAGGCTGGCATCCCTAGGTATGATGACCTGGTAGACATTATATACTTGGATTTTCAAAAGGCTTTTGACAAGGTACCTCACCAAATACTCGTGAGTAAATTTAGCAGTCATGGGATAAGAGGACCAGTTCTCTTCTGGATTGAAAATTGGTTACATGACAGGAAGCAAAGAGTAGGAATAAATGCCCAGTTCTCACAATGGAAGGACGTAAGCAGTAGGGTCCCACGCGGAGCAGTACTGGGCCTGGTACTATTTAATTTATTCATAAATGATCTGGAACTCAGGATGAATAGTGTAGTGGCCAAGTTTGCAGATGACACAAAATTATTTAAGATAGTGAAAACCAAGGCTGACTTGTGAAGAGCTCCAAGAGGACCTCCACAAACTGGGTGAGTGGGCGACAATGTGGCAAATGAAATTCAGTGTTGGTAAGTGTAAGGTGCTGCACATTGGGACAAAGAAATCCCAACTTCAAGTGTAGGCTAATGGGGTCTGAACTTGCTGAGACTGAGAGGGGAAAAGATCTCAGGGTTGTAGTGGATAGGTCAATGAAAGTGTCAACCCAGTGTGCTGCAGCGGTGAAAAAAGGCAAACTCTATGTTATGGATTACTAGGAAAAAGGCCCGTTGTGGAAATCAATACAACGGCCTCTAGAAAGAGGCTCTGGGTGGGTGTCCTGGCCTTGGACACTCAGTGTCAATTTGCTGTGGCGACCTCAGCAGGGTATAGTGACACTGAGTCCACCATTTTCTCCAGAGAAACTGATCTCTGCTACCTTGGAGATTGGCAACGATGGTTCCCGAGAAGGGAATAGTTGGTTTGGAGGGTGGAGTCTATGGCTTTGTAACTGTCCGAGGTCCCACACCTCCTGAAACCTCACCCTCCTGAAACCTCACCCTCTCCAGGCTCCATCCCTCACATCTCCAGTAATATCCCACCTTGAGTTGGCAACTCTATCACCTTCCCAGCCAATCATCAGCTTTCCACCCCCCACACACCTGCAGCCTTAGAGGCAAAAGCCAATCAAGTTGCATATGCAAACGACCTCTGTGATCCGAGGCAGAGGCCAATGAGGCTGCATATGCAAATAACCTCTGTGTTCTGACAGGCTATGGGGGGGAGAAGAATGTTGGAGGCAGGACTCAGGCAAAGCAGCCAGTGGATAGGGAGACCCTCTGAATGACAGATCAGAGAGCGAACTGATTTTGGAGCATGTGGAATGTTCTAGAGAAGCGCCACCACCATTCGGCTTTTATTTATAAGGGAGATTAGAAAAGTGATTGGAAATAAAACAGCTGATATTACACTGTCTCTGTATAGATCTATGGTGCAGCCTCGTTTGGGATACTGTGTACAATTCTGGTCACTGTGTCTCAAAAAGGACATTGCAGAGCTGGAAAAAGTACAGAGGAGGGTGACCAAGATGATTAGGGGGTTGGAGCACCTTCCCTATGAGGAAAGGCTGAAGAGTCTTGGATGTTGCAGTTTATAAAAGAGATGATTAAGGGGAGACATGATAAAGGTTTATAACAGTATGCATGGAGTGAAATGAACTGAGAAAGAACTTTTCCTTCCTCTCCCAAAATACTAGAATTCAAGGGCATCCAATGAAGCTGATGGGCAGTAGATTCAGGGCAGACAAAAGCAAATATTTCTTTACATATAGAGTGATTGAAATGTGGAATTCACTACCAGAGGATGTAGTGATGGCCACTGGAATAAACAGCTTTAAAAGGGGATTAGGCAGATTTATGAAGGATAGGTCAATCAGTGGCTACTAGCTATGGTGACTGAGGGGAACCTCCACATTCAGAGGCACTAAACCTCCTTATCCCAGAGCCAGAAGGCAACATCAGGGAAAGGTCTCAGCCTCTATGCTCTGTTGTTGGCCACTCAGAGGAACTGGTTGGCCACTGTGTAAAACAGTATGCTGGACTAGATGGACCACTGGTCTGATCCAGGAGGGCTCTTCTTATCTTCTTACTAGAAGGATTGTGCTATGGTACTGAAAGACTGACAACTCATTCTTCTGCTCATTAGGCCAGTCAGGATCTCTGTCATGGGACCTTTTGGCTAAGATCAAGTGTAGTATGGGACCTGTTGAAGCATCCTATGCTGCTCAAATTAGGTCAGAAATTCTGGTCCACAGTAGTGTGTAAGAAACTATTGTAGCTCATCCCATATCCTGTTTTAGATGGTTTGTTGTTCTCATTGCTACCTAATTCTGCAATCCTAGTCCTATTGCATTGTTCATTCCTTGCTTTATGCTGTCTGATTGCAATGCTTGTATCCTCTAATCCACCTTAAATCAAAGTAAGGAAGGCAGAATAGAATATATATGGGGAGCGAGAATGTTTATAGGGATTATAAATCCTCCTATTTAACTGGTCACTAACAATGGCTTCTCTTTCAGTATTAGGGCATTATCATTACAGTATCAGGGCAATATTAAATAGTAGCAATGGCGAAAGGGAAAGAAACTCATATAGCAAAAGGGATCACCCAATCACCTTTATTCCTGTGAGCATGAAAGGGTAGATAAGAAAAAATGTTTCTGATCAACTCACTACTCTGAAATGAACAAAAAGACAAACTGTGGCAGATGAGAACTCAAATGTTGGCTTTCCCTCTCCAGTGCCTTTGTAACACCCTCTTAAATGCCACCTGACGTCTTAACAGCCCTCCCCCAGGCTCACAAACTGAAGTCAAAGAAAGAGAGTAATAAATAATAAATAGCATTTGGCATGCCAGTATGGAGCACAGTTGCCTACTGAAGGAATGTGTTCATACTACCAAAAGCTGCACAGAGAAGGCTTTAACCCTTGGGCATAATTGTTGTAGCAATTTCTCTCCCCGCCGCCCCTTCAAAACCCAAAATGTTTATAAAATGAAATAAGATTAGTCAAAAAGCTGCAAGGCAGCTTCTCTACAATTTTGTGCAAACAGAATTGCTTGATCAGTCATAGCATATGTACAACACTGCACAAGGTGCCAAGTCAATTAAGCTACTAATTGACTGTTTTCAAAAGAGACAGATGGCGGATGAAATTGTAGTCACTCAGAACTTTCTTAGGATCCACACCTATGGGTGATACATTCATCAAGGAATTTTTGAGACAATGCTATTAACATCCTTTACAATCCTGGGACTTCAAGGGCGCCATATGTACAGAAGGGGAGGAACCCCCCATCATGTAATGCTACTTACAGGTATATGCTGTGAAGCCACTCCAAATGTATAGCTAAATTTGAGAAATGGCTATACAAATTAGTGAAAATGAGCTTTGTTTGAATTAAATCTGAAATATAGACTTTTGGAGGCATTGGTTTTGCTGGGGATTATCCCAAGTGTGTCTTAGGTATACACATTTTGTTGCTTGTGAACCAAGAGTGTATACAACTTGAACAGCTGATCTATGTGATTTTTAAAGGATATATAAGACTGTTCAAAGACATGTCAAACAAATCTGCCTCTGTTCTCTGGGGAAATGTCCTTTGATTAAACTAACCAAGTTTACCTTACCGCCTGAAGCCTCTGTTTGTACTCCTGTGTATGTGCAATTGCATAAAGGGAGAATTCCATCAGTGTCATTTCCTTGTGCTGCCTAAAGAAGCCTAGTGTTGTTAATGAGGATGACTAGATGAGTGACAGCAGCAACGACAAGAGAGATAGAATGGGGCTTCTTACCTGAATGTCACTGTCAGAGACAACAGCTGCTACAATCAGCTGGAGGCTTCCATACATGTTAGCACTGGATTAACAACCTTCTGTGAGATTTATGTCCTACTTTTCACTAGTAGTATAAAAGTATAGAGGATTTGCCTTTTCTGTTTCCATTAAATGTGACTTCAGACATGTTTTTTTCCCTGCTTATATCTAATTAATGTTGAACAAATAATGCTGAATAAAAGGACACCGTACTGTGTTGATAATCAAACTATAACGTTTTGTGATATCAGCAAATGTGTGACTTCTTAGAAGGTGTTATATTTACTATGTGCTTTTTTTTTTGCAGATGTCTCATTACTTATTGGTATCCACGTGTTACATTATTAAGGGGTAACAGTCATAGTGACACTAAACTTGTGATGCTGCGTTGCCTTTCAAATTCAGTTATGAAATCCAGAATCAGCTCTTCTTTTTTAATGCAAGTGTAGTTCCTGGGCCCTTCTTGGGCTGCACCTGTGGAGGGGGAAGGATGGTGTTGTGCATGAGACTGGGAAGGGGCCAAGCTTCCATGGCCCCCCAGAAACACAGAGACAGTAGGTTTACCTGTAACCAGGGGTCATTTCGTAGAAAAAGAGCTAGGGGAACTCATTAGCATAACTCATTAGCATATGCCACACCCCTTAACATCACTGGAAGTGTGTCATAAGGCCACACCCCCTGACATCACCATAAGTGTGTCATAAGACCACACACACCGCCCCCAACGGTCCCGGCTGCCGCCGCCAGCCTTGCAGCTCCACTGCCGAGCCCCATGAGCGGCCCGGTGGTGGACCTGCAAGGCCGGCGGGAGTGCAAGGAAGCCCCGCGAAGGCCCTCCCTGTCCCCAGGCAGGCAGGGGTGGGGAGAGGCGGGGAGGAAGCAACTTACCCTCCCTCTTCTCCTGCCTCCTCCTGGCTGAATGAGGACCGGAAGCGGGGCGGCCGGAGGCAGGGGGCAGGGCTTCGTCATGTGCCCCGCCCCCCGTACCTCACCCGGGGGAACTGCGATCCCCCGCGATTCCCCCCGAAATGACCTCTGCTTGTAACTCACATTTTATTGAGAACATTCTACCAACATCTCTCATGCAGGAGAGTTGCCTCACTCCTTGCTCTAGACGCCTGTTACCTATCCTTCTCCTGTTCATTGAAGATCACATCTCACAAGTTCCATCAGCTCCTTTTCATGACCACTCCTATGTCCTGTCCCCAGAGTTGCCCTAGGAACCAGGGAGGGGATTCAACCTCCTCTTCTCCCTCCACCTTCTGCAGCTCAATGGGGCACCTTTTCCAGTCAGGGCTACAGCTGACCTAATCACCCACCTATCCCCAAGTCTGTCCACAACAATGTCAGTGATATAATGCTTGCTGGGTTGCTGTGACCATGTCTCCAACCCTTCCCCCTGTTCCCCATGCCACCCCCTCAGCCACAGCAAAATTTGAGCAGTCTTTTGCCATCATTAAAAATTCAGTGGATGGTTCAGTTTTTTAAGGAATGTTTATGGTTTACATAATTTATGCATGATGGAATAAAAATCTAAATATAGTGGGGGGGGGGACCAAAACTTGTGTGTGGAGGGAATCCCATCCCCCCCCCATCACAAGTCCAGCCCAACCACCTGCCTTAAAGCCTGGTGGCAACAGTGTCCTGGAGCTACTCTGAGCCCAGAGTGGCTCCCACCTCAGCAGGGCATACCATCTGCGGCAGCAGCAGGGCACTGAGTGGCTCCCGATGTCCACCATCACCATGACAGGGCCCCAAGCAGCTCCTGGCATCTGCCACCACCATGGGAGGGCCTGGAGTGGCTTCTGGCATCCACTGCCACAATAGGGCCTGGATTGGCTCCTGGAGTCCACTGCGGCTGTGGCAGAATCCCAAGCAGCTCCTGCAGTCTGCTGCCACTCTGGCAGGGCCCCGAGTGGTTCCTGGTGTCTGCAGACACTACAGCAGGGCCCCAAGCAGCTCCTAGCACCCTCTGTGGTGGCAGCAGGGCCCCAAGAAGCTCCTGGCATCTGCTGCTGCTGTGGCAGGGCCACGAGTGGCTCATGGCATTTGCCACTATCGCAACAGTGCCTGGACTGGTTTACCGATTGCCTAATGCACCGGCCAATAGCCTACCATCCCTGATGGAGGCCATATCAGGCTGGGCGCTGGAACACCCTAGTGTTAGCCGAACTGCTTTATCTACAACAGCTGGCAAACTAAATTTAAATTTGGGTTCCTGCCTTTGTATACTGAAGTCCAATCCACCCCAAGGTTTTTACCAGTGAGAGAGACTGGTGTGTTCCAAAACAATTTGTCTTTTACTTAAGAATATGTAAAATCACATACACACAAAATCAGATTCACACATATAATCAATCAAGTTCCTCAGAAATACAGGATTAAAAATAGTCACTATAGAAATCACAGGTAGGGCGATGGGTAGCAATACTTATCTGTCCTGAAGCTTGTCTGTCTCAATGAAGAATAGAGGGGTCAGAAAATGTACTAGGGAGATTTGACACACAGCTAGAAACCAGCCAGCATGTGTGGACCTCGTGGCTGCAGACCAAGAGATCAAGTAGGAACAAAGGATTTTTGGATAGGAAGCTGGGCTTGAGAGGGGTTTAAAGTAGACAAGGGGCGTAGGTGGGGGTAGGCGGTTACAAAAGCTAAGCAGTTGTACCTCACCTTTTATAGGTGAATCCTTTAGTGGGTGGCACCTATGCCAGACTGAGAACCCACCTACCTGTAAGTCCTTCCCATCCCTACAGCTATTGGATGCGTGTAGCGAGGGGCAGCTACCTAGGGGTTTGGCCAATATTGAAACTCTAGACTCTAACTCAAGAGATGGCATCTGGTGAGGTGTGAAAGTTTGGTGTTAGGATGTCCATTGAAGTGCAGATGAATCTTGCCCATTCCCAGGTAATCAGAGAGGCATCTGGCAAGAAGCTGTCCATTCAGATGTAAAACAGAGATGCGTATACGTGTGTGTTCAACAGTTCATCAATGGAGGCTGCTTTCAAACAAGTTGTTGTTTGGCTGGCAACAATGGCCCTGCGTGCTTTCTTCTTCCCCTCAGGCAGCAGCTGTGTATTTGAAACCTCATTAACATGTAAGGTTTAGAGCAGGTCACTATCTATGTGTATCTCACAAGTGACTTGTACAGCGTTCTTTGAGCCTATGGGTGTATGTATGCACAGTCTATGTGGTGTTGGCAGCAAATATAAATCTATAAAGCAAATATTAACCTCAATTTTCAACACTAGGCTTATAGTCTTGGGTGATTTCAACGTCCATGCCGATGACACAGCCTCCATTCAGGCAGCGGACCTAGTGTTATCCATGGCGGCACTAGGACTCTCCCAATTTGTAACAACCCCCACTCACCGGGCCAGGCACACGCTCGATTTGATCTTCGCGGTTGGGGTAATGGTGGACCAGATTACTGCTTTGGCAGTACCATGGTCGAACCACCATGCCCTGAAGGCCCCTCTGGATGTTCCACCCCGACCCTGTTTAGGCGGCAAGCGTATTTTAGCTCGCCCATGGAGCCAAATGGACCAAGTGCGGTTCCAGATGGCTTTGCGGGATCCGATGCCCCCTTGCGGCTCGTTGGATGAGCTTGGGGAGGACTGGCATAGCCGGCTCTCTACAGCCAACAATGAGATCGCTCCCCGGCGCCCTCTGCATCCCTGCTCTAGGCTCGTTCCCTGGTTCACCCAGGAGTTGCGGCTTATGAAGCGGGAGCTAAGACGGCTAGACAGATGGTGGTGTTGCACTCAAGACAAAGCTAAGGGAGCTTCTTATAGGACATTTATGAGATCCTATGAGATGGCAGTCAAAACCACTAAGAGAGAGTTCTATGCGGCTACGATTGCGTCCACCAGCTCACACCCAGCCCAATTGTTTAGAACGATTTGGTCGATAACAGCTCTGCCACAGGGCAGACCAAATGCTAGGGAATTGGAGATAGGCTGTGGGGCATTTGCAAACTATTTCGCAGATAAAGTCTTGGCGCTCCGCTGTGACCTCCCCACCACATTTGAAACAGTGAGCGAACTCAAGACCTCTTGCACGTCCTCATCGGGGTTGGTTCATTTTGGCCTGCTCAACCTAGAGGAAGTTGACAGATTGCTCGCAGCTGTACACCCAACCACGTGCAACCTTGATCCGTGCCCTTCCTGGCTCATTAAAGTGAGCCACAAGGGGTTTTAAGGTGCCCTCAGGGTGTTTATCAACAAGTCCCTCACTCTGGGATGGTTCCCAGGGGCACTCAAGGAAGTGATGGTCCGCCCTCTCTTGAAAAAAAAAACATCTTTGGACCCAGCAGAATTGGCCAACTACCAGCCAGTCTCCAATCTGCCCTATTTGGGCAAATTAATTGAGAGGGCGATGGTGGCACAGCTGCAGGGCTTTCTGGATAACACTTCCGTATTAGATCCCTTCCAGTCCGGCTTCTGCCCGGGACACGGGACAGAGATGGCATTGGTCACGCTTACTGATCACCTCCAGAGGCACCTGGATCGGGGCAGTTTGGCAGCACTGTTGTTGTTGGGCCTGTCAGCTGCAATCGACATGGTCAACCATCAGTTGCTGACCCACTGCCTCACCAATGTGGGGATACGGGGGCTCACCTTACAATGGCTTGTCTCCTTTCTCCAGGGTCATGGACAAAGGGTGGTGCTAGGGGAACAGCAGTCCAAGAGAAACCGCTTGAATGCGGGATGCCTCAGGGGGTGATGCTTTCCCTGATGTTGTTTAACATCTATATGTGCCCCCTTGCCCAGGTTGCTCGGAGGTATGGGCTGGGTTGTCATCAGTATGCTGATGACACTCATCTCTATCTGATGTTGAGTGGCTGGTCGGACTCCAGATTGGAAGATCTGTACCGGGCATTACAGGCCGTGGCTGGTTGGCTCAGGTTGAGCTACCTGAAGCTAAATCCAGCGAAGATGGAGGTCCTGTGCTTGAGTTGCAGCAGCACGGGGTTGGGGATTCCACTCCCAGCCTTCGATGGGGCACCGTTGGTCCAACGTCGGAGGTTAGGAGTCTGGGAGTGCTCCTGGATCCCTCCTTGACAATGGAGGCCCAGGTGGCAGCCACTGCAAAGCTGGCCTTTTATCATCTTCAGCTGATTCAGCAGTTGGTTCCCTTCCTTGACTGCTATTA
>NW_015170287.1:698889-700972 GCF_001447785.1 Gekko japonicus | reverse complement strand
GAAGACTGTTGAATTGAAAACTCGGATGGTATATCTTAGAGCATGCCATCTAATTTAGGGGATATTGCGAGCACTTTAAATGTTTTAAATGTTATGAATGTTTTAGCTGCTTAAAATGTTTTAAAAGTTAAAATGTTTTAGCTGCTTAAAATGTTTTAAAAGTTAAAATGTTTTAGCTGCTTAAAATGTTTTAAAAGTTAAAATGTTTTAGCTGCTTAAAATGTTTTAAAAGTTAAAATGTTTTAGCTGCTTAAAATGTTTTAAAAGTTTTATGTTGACTAGGTACATTGTACCGACTTTGTTAGCCGCCCTGAGCCTGTTTGCGGGGAGGACGGGGTATGAATACAAGTAATAAATAAATAAATAAATAAAACAGTGCCTGGAGTGGCTCCTGGTGTCTGCCACCACAGAAGGGCCCAGACTGGTAACCAGTGACCACTGCCACCATGGCAGGCCCCTGAGTGGCTCTCGGTGTCCACCACTGTGGCATCAGGGTCTGGAGCGGTTCCTGGTGTCTGCCACCATGGCAGGGCCCAGAGCAGCTCCCAAATACCTGCTGCAGCTCCCAGGCTCCACCACACAGGTAGGGATAGAGTGCTCTTTGTATAAGCACAGATAATGCCTTTTTAAAAAAATTGGGAGGATTTAATTTCCCTCTGTATTTTTTTTAATTTTCAGATTTTTTCCCTGCAAACTTGAGGATAACTGCAGGTGTTGGCCATGGGCGGCTAATAATATATAGATAATAAGGGCTTGTGTTAAATAGTGGGTTCCATGAATGAACAGAGCTCAAGTCTAGTGATCAGCTCTACTTTATTAGTGATTTCAGCAAGGAGAAGTGTGAAATCCCAGGCAAGCCACCTGTTTTTAAGCATGCAAAAACCACACCCCAAACACACCCCACTCCCAACGATAGGCTATTTACATAACACTATTTCTCTATTGGTCTCTTCCAGGATCCTAGCCAGCTATTGTTTGTGGACACAAGCTCAACCAGATCCTAGGGCTACTTTAGGGATGATTCATCCTTAGTATACAACAGCTTGGTTGAGGATTCTTGATATATGGTCTGGCTTTCTCCCCCTTCTCCTATTACCAATGTTAATGTCAGACTGGGGTCACACACACTAAATAATCCACTTTCAATGCACTTTCCAACTGGATTTTGCCAGTTCACATGGTAAAATCCAGTTGGAAAGTGCACTGAAAGTGGATCGAAAGTGGATTATTTAGTATGTGTGACTGCAGCCTCAGATACGTTTCCCTTGCCACTGAAAGATTGTAAGCATTACTTGCAACAAAAAGCTGTCCCCATTGTAGCAAGTGCCTGGTCTCTGTCTAAATAATTTGCATGCAATCGCTTCCAAGTCTCCTTTGTTTACTTTTTGCTGCCAATTAATACCCAGGGTGTTGTTTTTTTTAAGTTATTTGATTATTTGATGTGTTCTTTTGGATTTCTGTAAAGCTAGTCTGTCTGGCTGCTTTTAGGAGCAGTCCTTTCTCTATGTAAGCTTGATGCTCAAGCGCCCTTGACCACTGTAAGATCAGGCTACTGACTCTGTGTTAGGTTGGTAAACAGTTTTGCTTAGCTGAGGAATCTCTTGAGGATGTTCCATCAAAGTGAAAGATGTAGGAGGCAAGGCTGAAAAGGTTGCAATTATTATTTAATAGATCATTTGCAATGTGTTTCAGCTGTCTTCATCAGTTGAATTTATTGAGCAGTTAGCTGGACACAAAGCTTGCATCTCTTTCTAATGCAACATATGTTATATGTTATTTATTGAACATAGTTATACAAGGTCCCTTTAGCACAAGGTGATGTGTGTTATTTTAGAAGCAGATGCAGTTATGCGGCCAGCGACTTCTTCTGACAAAGGCAACTGAGACACACTGGGAAATAATCTATTAGGTAATAGTATACTGTTATCTTATTCAAAATGTAATGCATATAGCTCACTATTCAAGTATGCAAAATCCCCAAGGCTGGTATCCACAGTTAAAACAAATGGTATCAATTAAAATGTAAGCCAAACTAGTGCATTGTCTAATAGACTGATACTGGGGAAGAGACAAAAATCAGAAA
>NW_015170287.1:653526-698854 GCF_001447785.1 Gekko japonicus | reverse complement strand
GAGGAGAACAGGCTCTGAAACACCAGCAGAGGACTGAGGAAGATATTCTTGGTCCCTCACTGCTCTTTCCCAGTTAATTCTACCTTACCATCACTACTTTACCATCATTACCTCTACCATCATCATCAACTGGCCCTGGAAGGAGTGAACGACGGTGCTGCGTGGAGCTGACACCACTAATCTGGGAGTACCATTTTGAAGATGCCATCTTTTTTTTTCAAAACACTTTATTAGGACATAATAAAAAGTTAAACATATATCAAATTAGTTATCGTACATCCTTTTCTACTGTACCCCACTCCCTTCTGGCTTCCCACGGTGCTCCAACCTCCAGCCCATATCTTAGATTTTCTTTATATCTCCCTTTCTCGCTATTCGCAATCTATAGGTAACTTATATATCAACTAATATTCTTATATATTTATCCTTATTCTATTATCATTTCATTTTAGTAACTATCAAAGCAAATCAGATTGTTCTTTACATCACAGTATTTCTCTAAGTATTCTTTAAAATCTTTCCAGTCTTCAAAAAATTCTTCCGCCTCTAAATTCTTAAGTTTCCTTGTCATTTTGTCCATTTCAACCATAAAGAGTAATTTCTTTATCCATTCCGCAATTTCAGGGACTCTGTCCTGTTTCCAAGCTTGAGCATACATCATTCTGGCAGTTGTAATCATATACCACAACAATGTTCTTTTTGCCATGTTGACTTCCTCCATTTTAAGTCCCAACAATAGTATTTCCGGTTCCTTCTTAAATTTACATTTCACAATTTTTCCCATTGCTCTATGTATTTCAGTCGAATAACTCTTTGCCTTATCACAAGTCCACCACATATGATAAAAGGAGCCCTCTATTTTTTTACATTTCCAACACTTATTCGACATATTACTATTCATATTTGCAATCTTTTTTGGTGTCATGTACCATCTATACATCATCTTATAACATTTTTCTTTTAAATTATTACATGTTGATATTTTCATAGCATTTTTCCCCAAAAATTCCCAAGTTGCCATGTCTATTTCTTTGTTCATATTAATTGCCCATTTTATCATCTGTTCTTTAACTGTTTTATCTTCTGTATACTACTGCCATCTTTTTATTGAAGACCAATCTGAAACATCTAGAGCACTTTATAGTTTTGTAATATTGAAGTGACTGTTTTTATGCTGTTTAACCTGTTTTATGTATTGGCATGTGCCCTATTTGTGAGCCGCCCTGAGCCCGCTTGTGGGGAGGGCGGGCTATAAATTAAAATAATAAATAAATTCCTTCTTTTGGGAGAAACACTTTGGCAGTTCTCCATGTAGAACTCAGTCAATAATAATGAAATCTCCATCAAATGGCTATGCTAAATTTTAAAAAAGCTATTTAAATCTAGTTTCCAGCATTCTAAATATGGTAATGCAGCAAAGGGTAATTACACAACACTGTGTCTTTAATAAAGTATGAGAGATATAATCAGTTACTTCACCATGAGCCCACTGTAAATGTATCCTTGACCAGCAGACCAAAAGAAAAAAAAAGATCTCACACCAAGGTACAAAGAACATTGTAATCGTGCCAAAGTCCACAGAAACCCCAATTCTTGTCCAGTAGATAAGAAGTCCTTGAACTGGGCGCTTGAGGAAAAGCAGCTGCATTGACAGCATGACTACCGCACAGGTGCAAAGCTGCCCAGCAGAGTGCTGTGCTTGAAATGGATGATAACCAGGGATCGCTGAGATCACATCAAGAGCTCACCTCACATGTCATTGACAGAGTTTGCACAAGGTATTGACTTGAGTCCAGTAGCACCTTAAAGACCAATCAGGTTGCCAAGATATAAACTTTTGAGAATCCAAGCTCCCTTTGTCAGAGCTTGGACTCTCAAAAATGTATACTCTGGGAATCTTGGCCTTTAAGGTGCTACTAGGCTCAACTTCAGCTCTTCTCCTACAGACCAACACAACCTTCCTACCTGGTGAGCATGTTTGTGGCAAAGTTCTCAGCATGCTAAACTGAAGTGAATGCCATGAAATGCAGAGGACCCAGTAGTCTGAAGGAGCAGTGAGGACCAAAAGACAGCGTGCATCCTGATGTGATGGTGGCTAAATTTCACAAGACATTGAAAACTGAGCTGGACCACAACCAAGCAGCAGCATCAAAGAAGCCCCCCGCCCCAAAGCATACATGAGACTTGCATATCTGCTAGGCAGCCACAGCAGCATTGACTTATTCTTGCTCCTTCCATAACGATTATACTGTCTTCCTTCCCTCTGTATCTGCTGCCATTGCTGAGAGAGGTAGCTGAAGCAAAAAGTGACCCTGTCCTAGTGCAAACCTTGCTGCCTTATATAAGCACTATAGTATACTCCAATGTGTAGTTGAATGGAACTAAATGTGCTTTAATCCCCGTAGCTGGGATGGAAACAAGAAGTTTGGAAATAATTCCAATAATATATCCGAAGGGACACACAATGTTCTTAAAATTTTCTGCTGATTCTAATTTGCCTGAAGGAAATAAAGCAGAGAAATATGGGGAACAACTCATTTAAATAAGTAAATAAGGGTCCCAGTAGACTCTAACAAGAGGTATATGAAATTAAATAGTGGTTTGAAACTCTTCAACATGTGCAAGGTAAGGCCAGTGGAGCTTTGACTTTCCAGTTCACAGAAATATGGCTTCAGCATCATATCCAGTAGAGACAGAATACAGAAACCCCCCCCCCCCCCCGGCCTTATGACATTAGAGATTGAAAGATCGTTCCTAAACAGATCTATTCACAGTTCTTCTCAAGTCTATTCAGTAGGGCTTACTCCAAGTCACGCAGAGATCCCCAAACTTATTTGGCCTGCCACCATTTTTCAGGAAAAGAAATTACTCTGCGCCACCCTGGAAATCTACCTTCAAGAAGTGGACAAAAAGATGCAGTTTGTGGATCTGCACCTGGATCATTCCAGCTCACCTGAATCATTTCAGCACCCCCCAGGGGGCGGTACGGCTCACTTTGGGAACCAGTGCTAGTGTAAACTCATTGAAAACTCAGATGATTTTGTATTTTTTTAATTATAGTGATTTCCAGAAGCCTTTATCTATAACCCAGTTTGCATCTCATCTGCTTTATCTAGAGAAGTAAAATAAAACTGATGCACAGAGATTTTTTTTTAAAAAAACAACTATTTATGCCCCCATTCCAACAAGAAAGATCTGTCCATGTAAACATATTCTAAATGCAGATCCACATCCACTTCTACATTATGATGCCCATGTGAGCCATCTTGGACTGGCTAGATCTGCTGTTTATTGAAAATGGAGGTGCACATCTAGGGCAATCCATCATAACAACGGTTAAATCAAGTCCATCCCCCCCCTTTTAAAATAAATATCAATTTAGATGAAATATTTGGATACATTTGCTGATGTCTCTGGTGATATAAGCATTCTGCTTTGCAGTAACCTTTTTTGCTTTTATATTCAATCTGTTGTGACGTCCACAGTCTGATCTGCTTTACTTGAATAGAAGAAACTGGATAGACAAGTTGCTTCTGTAGGGATTGAAGGCAGAGTCCTTCTGTCAAAACACATTTGTACAGCAAGTGACCATCCTCTATCCCTACGGGTTAAGTGAGTCACCTACACATTATGCCTGACCTCTAAGACTAGAACAAGTATGCAAAGGACAGAAATATTTCATTTCACCAAGTGATTACCTATTAACTCTTGCTCAGCATCCTTGTGAGCACCACGGCAGTGAATTTAAGAGTGAATCTGCTCATTCCTTGCCTTGAAAACCCTCTGGGGTCAGTTATGACTTGATAACACTTTACACACACACACACAAAATAGCAGTAGCACTGTATACCAAGTTCTTGGTAGTTGTTTTGTGAAATGTAGTCATTTGTAAATTGAATTCATCATGATCAAAACACGATCAAAACCCTGTCTGTTGTTTGTCCAGAGGATTCTGTTCATATCTAGAAAATCTGCAGGAATATTCTTCATAGCTCATGTTGTAAATCTAGAATTGGGATGTTAATTATCTATAAGCTATTAATTAACATATACATTTCCAAGGCTTTTCAAGCAAAACTTAAAATTATTTTTTAAAAAACCCTTAGCATCTTTGGAGGAATCTCTAAATATGGCTGCTACCTCAGATTAGCTGGTCACACCTTTGGCCTTCCATTAACTGTCTTGGGAGTTATGTGGGTGAGTCCATTGGTGGTTCTACAGTGGTTTTTCCAATTGTTGTCTATGTGGAAAGATGGAATTGGGGGGGGGGTTTGCTATGGTCCTGTTGCTATAATAGTGGGCTCCTCAAATTATTTTTGGCCATGAAATGCGGATTTGCTGTTGTTTTCCCCTCAGCGTTCAACCCACAGATATCCTCTGATGATAAAGGATTTGAAAGAGAGTGACAACAATTTTCAAGGAGTATTTAGACAGCATATTATGGCAGTAATCTGTTGTTTAAAGAAAATAAAAGGAACAAAACATGGGAGGGAGAATTTACAACTTTTCTGTATGCTGTAATGTGAAGAGGTTTTCCTCATGCTTGACGCCCCTTTGTCTACATAGACCATGAGGAGAAGAGGTGAAATTTCTGACTGGTTGTTTTGATTAAAAAATGATTGATTTAGAAGCTGGAGATATTTACTTATGTATGGAACCACCTTTAGGATTTGCATCTCATAGGGAAAATCTAATGAAAATGAGCTAACCCCTTTCAGACTAGCCAAGATCTATGGAATTGGGGCTCCCATCACACCAGCGAGGAACTGTGGGCGGGAAGCAAGGCTGTTTGCCCCGGGGTGAACTGACGTGCGTTTGTGCGATTAGACTTCCGCCAGCCTGACCCGCAGTTCTGGATACTACTAGCCTTTCCCCGGTGGCTTTTTGTGACACTCCTGTGGCATGACAAGACGCCCCGCCAACGACTCCGGGACGCTGGACAGATATGTCCATCTGATCGCAGCCCTTTAATCCGCGGGGGAATTGCATGTCTGTCACAGCTTCTGGTACATATGATCTCAGCCTGGGTATAGTAATTGCTGGTTTTATGGAGATGGTAGACTTTTTCAGTATGTCTTGGATATGTAAACAGGCAACAGATTACTGGAAACAAGTGATGAAAATTGTATCAGTCAGATTAGACAGACAGATTCCTTATAAAGCAAAGAGTGACTGTTATACTGTGTAGTTGATATGCATAAAAATCATCATGTAGTACTAGTATCAGAGATGATTACCACAGCCAGATTGGTTTTGCTAGGGTTGTCAGCCTCCTGGTGTGGTCTGGAGTTCTCCCAGAATTACAATTGATCTCCAGATCAGTTCCCTTGGAGAAAATGACAACTCTACCATATACTCAGGAGATACACATGGCTCTTTCACACAGTCTAATTTAATGTTAATAAAAAGCAGATTTGCATATTTTCCGATAAAAATGTGTGTGTGATTTTTGTTCATGTCTTGCAGCTCTCGAACATTATGTTTATTCTATGTGGCTATTACATTAAGCAAGTTTGCCCCCCCCCTATATACCATAGAATTCATATGGCATAGATTCTAGGAGAAACCCCTCCCCAGACCCCCCCCCCTCCACAGGCACTACCCACAAATATCCAGTAATTTCCCAGGATGGAGTTGGCAAACCTGGCCTTTGTTAGGAATGCGTGTGTGTGTGTGTATTAAAAGAAAATGCCTATGCACTGGTGAAACTAACACCCTACCAACAAAATAGAAATGCTTCCAGATTAGACTCATTATGGTGGAGGATTGTGGAGAGAATGGAACTTGCAGCAAAATGTAAGAAATAGAACTCTCAATTTCATGGGGGTTTTATGGTTGCACTGATGGTTGTACCTAATGTTATTGTTGTACATTGTACCTAGTATGTATACTCTTTTATTATGTGTATCTTTTCACTGTATTGGGTTTGGGGTTTTTTGAAAAAAACAAGAAGCTTTAAAGGCTTCTTTAAAAAAAGAAGATGCAACATACTTTTTTCTTATGAGGAGGTAAAATGTATTTATTTAAATGAAATTGTGAAGTGCCTATTACACTGAAAGGAACACAGCAATTATGTATAATACTGAACTGGGCCATGAACCATGTACTATGTTGTTGTTGTTTTTACCCCCAGGGCAGTAGTGCTCCAGATTTTGTTGAGTAATTATCCAGAGTCTATTAATACCCCTTCTCATTGTGTGCTGTTCTTGGGAGAAAAAGATTTCCCATGCTGGCTGCAGCCCATGACAACATGATAGGTCTTGAGAAGCCTGTCATTGTATGATGAAGTCATCATGAGTTAATTGAATTTTGCTTGTGTGGTGGTGGAAGGTGCATTCAAGTCGCAGCAGACTTATGGTGAACCCTGTAGGGTTTTCAAGGTAAGAGATGAACAGAAGTGGTTCACCATTGTCTGCCTTTGTGTAGTAACCCTGGACTTCCTTGGTGGTCTTCCATCCAATTGCTAACCAGGGCTAACCCTGCTTAGCTTCCAAAATCTGATGAGATCAGGCTAGCCTTATGATTACGATTATTTTTCTTTTTTTAAACCACCCTCCCCTGTAGGATGGGGCTCCGGACGGTGTACACCCATATAAAATCTTTACATAATAGAATCATATTAAAAATCCATAATATATTATACAGCAGTAATAACCTATAGCCAGTAAGATGGAGATGGAACTGCCAGAATGTCACTGCCTCATTTGGGGAGGCAGGAGGAACAGGAGTGCCAGTCAGATGGAAAACTGTTGCTGCCCTCAACCAAATGTCTAGTGGAACATCTCTGCCTTGCATGCCCTGTGGAACTGCACTAAGTCCCACAGGACACAGATGTTGTTTGGCAGAGCGTTTCACCAGGTTGGGGGCCAGGGCCAAAAATGCCCTGGCCCTGGTCGAGGACAGCCAGATGTCTCTTAAGCCAGGAACCACCAGCAGGTCCTTATTGACCGAGTGTAATACCCTTCAGGGAGTATACCAGGAGAGGTGGTCCTGAAGATATGTAGGTCCATGACGGCCTTAAAGGCTAATACCATAACCTTGTCCAGTACTTCACTGGAAGCCAGCACAGCTCACAGAGCACAGGTTGGATGTCTGCTGTACGTGGAGTCCCCATGAGGACTCGTGCTGCTGCATTCTGGATCAGCTGGAGTTTCTGGGTCAGTCTCAAGGGTAGCTCTATGTAGAGTGAGTTACAGTAGTCCAATCTGGAGGTGACCATTGCATGGATTTCTGTGACTAAGTCAGGGAAAGACAGGTAGGAGGCCAGTTGTCTGACCTGGTGCAGCTGGAAGAATAGCAGTCTTACAACGTTTGTGATCTTGGCCTCCATTGATAAGGAGGCATCCAAGATCACACCCAGGCTCTTGACAGTCAATAATGATTTCAAGGGCACGCTGTCAAGGGTCAGGAGACAACACCCCAACCCTGAATCCCCGCTCCCCAACCACAAAATCTCTGTCGTAGCAGGATTCAGACTCAGCTGACTGTGCTTCAACCATCCCACCACAGCCTCTAAACCCTCAGCTAGATTTGCTGGTGTGGTATCTGCCAGCCACCCATCAACTGATACAGCTGGATGTCATCAGCGTACTGGTGACATCCCAGGCCCAAACTCTGCACCAGTCGGGCAAGGGGGGCACACATAGATGTCACCTGTCACCCATTTTGGGATGCTTTGCTTGTGTAGAGAGTTCGTATGAGTCAACTAGTCTGCAGGCTGATATTGTCCTGAGCAAACCTGACCAAATGGCTCTATTTTGAAAAAAAAATGTTTTAGGCTGATCCAAGACAATATACTAGGGATCCCAGCCTCCAGATGGGACCTGGGGATCCCCCATAATTGCACCTTATCACTAGTTTCAGATCATTTATGAATACATTAAATAGTACCAGCACAATACATGATCCTTGTGAAAACTCACTGCTTTCTTCCGTCCATTGTGAAAACATTGTGAGGACTGTCCATTTCCTACTCTTTGCTTCCTGTCATTTAACAAATTTTTAATCCAGTCCTCTTATTCTATAACTGCTGAGTTTACTCAGGAGTATTTGGTGAGGTACTTTGTCAAAAGCCTTTTGAAAATCCAAGTATATAATGTCTACCAGGTCACTGTACCTAGGGATGCCAGCCTTCAGGTGTGACATGGGGATTCCTCAGAATTACAGCTCATCTCCACACTACAGAAGTCAGTTCTGCTGGAAAAAATGGATGCTTTGGAGGGGGGATTCCATGGCATTGTACCCCACCGAGGTCCCTGTCCTCCCCAGGCTCTATCCCCAAATCTCCAGGAGTTTCTTAACCTGTGTCTGGTAACCCTATCCCCCTTCCCTCCTGGTAGCCAAGGGGAACATGACAACTCTACAATATACTTTTCAGGAATTAATAACTTGCGGGCCACATGACCATGGGAAATTCTCTGGACAACACTGGCTCTTTGGCTTGGAAACAGAGATGAGCACCACCCCCTAAAGTTGGATTTGACTGCTTTCGAGCAAGGGAAACCTTTTTATATAGAGTCTAGAAATGGCAGTTACTTTGTGTATGGAAAGTTTGTGTTCTCACAGTGTCCTCTCTCTCCCACTGCTTTCATATTGGAAAGAATGGCTATTGACTGTTTAATTTGTTTACCTGGCAACAAAATATGTATCTGTTATTTCCACAGAGATTGAAAAAGAAAGCTGTGGGGATCCTGGAACTCCATTATATGGCATTAGAGAAGGGGATGGATTTTCCAATCGTGACGTGTTAAGGTTTGAGTGTCAGTTTGGGTTTGAACTGATTGGAGAAAAATCTATTGTTTGTCAAGAGAACAATCAGTGGTCGGCAAACATACCCATCTGCATTTGTGAGTACCACACGATTTACTGAGGTATTTTCCAAGGAATATGTTGATCACAACATGGCAAACTACTATATACTGGAGGACTTTTTCCTAATACAGTCATCAAATAATGGTCTGAGTTCAAACCTTAATTCCAAGTAAAATAAATGTTCCCTGTCTTTGTGCAGAAATTATTTGATTAGAATCTACAACTCTGTTGTGCTAACTGCAATACTTTCCTTTGGCATGGAACCCTTCCACTGATTCTAGCATCTCTCCTGCTGGCCAAAAACTTCCCTAATCAGCCTGGATGAATGAGAATAATCTCATGGATCCGTCCCAGTAATATCATTACTAGTGGGGCTGTAGGATCCTTTCATATAATACTGCCATGTTGTGATTTTGTATAACGCAGTATATTTTATATTTGTATTTTATCTCACATTTACACTGTTTTATAGATGCTATTAGAAGCCAGTTATATTTTATGAAGTTAGTAGTGGCTGAATTGTAATCAAGGCCATTTAAATTATTTACTAATCTTTTCTTCCCCCCTCCATGCATTATGTATAAATACTTTTAGTATGTACATAATCATACAGAGATATATTTTGATTGTCTAACATTATTATCATGCAGTGTGAAATGTAGCAATTATGTAATATATTGTCTACAGCAGGGCTATTTTTGGGCAGGAACGCACAGGAACGGAGTTCCGGCTGGCTCCCGAGTTGGCCACGCCCAGCAGGAACTCATTAGCATAATAGGCCACACCCAACAGCAGAAACTCATTAGGATTGGCTACATTAGGGGTGTATGGCCTAGCATGCAAAGGAGTTCCTGCTACAAAAAAAGGCCCTGGGTTTTGACAACAAACAAGGTAAACAGAATAACAAGCAAAAGGTGGGTGTGGCTGGATGACCACACTTCTGGTAACGTGGGGGTGTGGCTTAATATGCTAATGAGTGGTGCAGTCAGGGGTGTGGCCTAATATGCTAATGAGTTTCTGTTGCCGGGTGTGGCCTATTATGCTAATGAGTTCCTGCTGGGCTTTTTCTACAAAAAGAGCCCTGGCAGTATATAACGAATGTATCTTTCAGTGCTTCTACAAAAAAAAGTAAGAATAACACACAGTGAGAGCAATAGAGCTCAGTGCCTCGTTTAAATGGTTATGAGTTACATTAACATTTGTGAAATAGAATTATTAAGTAGGAAATAGCGTATGGCTAACAAGGAATGTTGTGGGGGGACTCTTGATGGCTCATGTAGTTCAACTGCTTAATTGAGAACTACAGATTATCAAGACAGCTTTGACCTTCTGACAATCTCCATTGTGGAATTGTTCGTCTAAACTGTTCCCTAAAGAGGGCAATAAGTATCACCAAATGAGTAAGGACTGTTGGACTGTTTTTCCCCAGTAATCTGTATCTTCCCCAATAGAAAAGGGAAGGGCGTTGTAGCAGATGAGATAACCCATTTAAAACACTCTGTATTGGTTTTGCAGCCAAGGACATAGCTGTTTGCCCCTTTTCAGCTACAGTTATCTTTCCAGAGGAGTAAGTGTGTTTGCACCCTCAAGTGGTGCTACAGTGGGGGGATAATAACTCGGATGGGGAGGGATATCACATCCAGCAATCTATGTACTCAGCACAGCTGTCCAAGGCAACACAATCCTGGTACCCCTGCCCAGTCGATTCCATCAAGAAAAGCAAGAGAGGTACCCCCCCCCCCCCCAAAAGGCCTTTGCAGCATCAGTCAACTCTTGGGAGGATGGAACTGAGGAAGAGTCCCTTGGCCTGAGCAAAGCTCATTTCCTTCCACTTCCTGTCTCTCTTGAAAGCCAGCAGAGGCTTTGCAGCATAATCTCTTTGTCCGAACTGTGGTTATCCCAGGGGATGCTCATGAGGTTGCCACAGTGGATGCTCATCGTTTTGCTGCAGTTGTGGTTTTCTTTGAGTTAAGATAATTAGTGCATTTGATAGAAATTTAACAATGAGATTGTTGTTGGAAAATATGTCTTGGAAGCCCAGTTTTTTTAAAAAATAATCAATTTCTTTCTTGGCAGTTCCTTGTCTTTCTAATTTCACGGCACCGATGGGGACTGTTCTTTCTCCGGATTACCCAGAGGGATATGGAAATAATTTGAATTGCATCTGGACAATCATTTCAGACCCAGGAAGTCGCATTCATCTCTCTTTTAATGACTTTGACTTGGAGTCCCAGTTTGACTTCCTTGCAATTAAAGATGGTGACTCTCCAGATTCTCCAATACTTGGAACATTCACTGGAGCTGAAGTGCCCTCCCATCTGACTAGTAACAGTCATATTTTACGTCTGGAATTTCAAGCTGACCACTCAATGTCAGGACGTGGATTTAATATCACATATAACAGTGAGTAGCTTTTAACTTCACAATCTAAAATTCAGATGCAAACCATTCTTTACAGTACTATTAAAGTCATGCATTTCAAACAGATTCTGGAAGCCTTTTTTCACAGATGTCACTAGTCAGAAGCAAAATTGGTTCCAGAGGTATGCAGAAAGATGTTGCTGTGGCGATGTGGTTTCACTCGTTCTAGTGCTGTGCTCCTGACAATACTTTGAATAGCTACTTTATTTCCTGGAGATAGCTCAAGATGTCTGTAGCAGTAGAAAAGAGCAAGACTCCAGTAGGACCTTAAAAACTAACAAAATATGTGGCAGGGTATGAGTTTTTGTGATAAGTCACTGCTCACTTCTTCAGATACAGCTAGAATGGGAGTCCATCTGTCCTATTTATTGGAAAGTGGAGTGATTTCAGATTTCACATTAGCAAGAACTAGAAGAGAAGAGATTGGATTTATACCCTGACCTTCACTACCCAAAGGAGTCTCAGAGCGGCTTACAAATTCCTTTCCCTCCCCCTCCCCACAACAGATACCCTGTGAGGTAGGCGGGGCTCAGAAAGCTCTGACAGAAACTGCTCTTTTCAAGAACAGCTGTGCCAGAACTATGGCTTGCCCAAGGTCATCCAGCAGCTACAAGTGAAGGAGTGGGAAATCAAACCCGGTTCTCCCAGATTAGAGTCCGCGCACTTAACCACCACACCAAACTGGTGACAAAATACACTGTGAAAAAGCAATTTCTAACAATTATATATAAATAAAGACTTGTGCAAGCTTATTTGTCTGATTCTTATATTAAAGTTAAATAAAATGTTATAATAGAAGGAAACTTTATAAAGTGGAACTTAGAACATATGTGTACATGTCTTATAAAATAAATCTTAAACATAGATGTGTATCATGTCAAAGGACAAAACACAAGCCACAACAAAATGCAAAACAGAATACAAGTCAAACAAGGTTGCTTAACATCATACATAACAACTCAAAGAAAAATTCAGGCACAGTGATGATTTCTGTTTTCTGTGCTTTTGGCAAACAATGATTTAAACAGCAGGTAATGAGGCAGGACACCTAGGTCTCAGTTCAGTCCAGGTGGATGCATTGTCTTGAGGTTCATTGTCAATTCCAATTCCACAGTCTCTCTTTGTAATCTCTCTTTGAAATGCCCTTCCACCCTCTACACTGGACAAACAGGCCAGTCCCTTCAACAAAGAATTAATGGACATAAGTCTGACATTAGGAACCACAACATTCAAAAAAGAGTGGGGGAACATTTCAACCTTCCAAGACGTTCAGTTGCTGACCTAAAAGTAGCAGCTCTCTTAGAAAGGAATTTCAAAGGGAGGCTAGAAAGAGAGACTGCTGAATTACAATTGATAATGAAGCTCAAGACAATGCGACCACATTTAAGAACCCAAGAAATGTGCATGGCTGTCATATATCGCAGTGGGCTATATTGTGTGCATCAGATATTGAAACCCATTTCCACGACCATTGAAAACTATGTTTCCAGAAGAGGGTTGCCAACCTCCAGGTGGTGGCTGGAGACCTCCTGGGATTACAACTGATCTCTGAGTGACAGAGATCAATTCCCCTGGAGAAAATTGCCATGCTGGAAGGTGGACTGTATGGCATTATACCCCATTGGAGTCCCTCTCCTCCCCAAACCCCACCCTCCTCAGACTCCACCCCCAAAATATGCAGGTATTTCCTACCTGGATCTGGCAGCTGTATTCCAGGATGAAGCCCAATCTTTTGTTTATTTATGTGGCTTTACCCAATAAAGCCCTCTCCTGCATTGCTATGTCTAGGCAAAGGGCTTGGTGTAGATGACTGCAAGGGGGCCAGTATTGTTCCATTTTGGGTTAGCTCAGGCTTTGGAGGACTCTGGGTCCAATACTAAATGTACAGGGGGAGGATTGGGAGAGACATATAACACATTGAGCTTGAGCCTCCCCTCCCACATGATCAGATAGACCCACCCTGTTACAAATAAAGATGTAACAATCTAAAAGAGAGAGAGAGAGAGAAGAGATTGGAGTTTTACCCCGCCCTTCACTTCCTCCCAAGTACTTACCTTAATTCGGCAGGGGATGTATAGTTCTTCGCAGGACCATTCCGGTGGGGAAAACACAGGCGCTGCACTATTCCATCGCCCAGACGTGACGTAGGCGCGTAGCCGGGCGATGCTCTAGCAGTGGGGCTGGAAACTCGATGGTACCATCGAGTTTCCAGTCCCATTACCAGAGTGTCACCCAGCTACGTTCCTACGTCATGTCTCGGTGACAGAATAGTGCAGCACCTGTGTTCCAAGCAAGAATCTTCTGGTGGGGAAGCATGTGTCCCCCGCCGGATCGTAGGTGGGTACTTGGGAACCCTACTTCCTGAAGGAGTCTCAGAGTGTCTTACAATCTCCTTTCCCTTCCCCTCCCCACCACAGACACTCTGTGAGGTAGGTGGGGCTGAGAGAGCTCTTTCTAGGACTGCTCGTGAGACAACAGCTCTGAAAGAACTTGTAACTGACCCAAGGTCACACCAGCAGCTGCATGTGGAGGAGTGGGGGAATCAAACCTGGTCCACTTCTAACCACTACATCAGACTGGCTTACGGGAGACTGTAGCTGGACCATATGTGTCTGAGTGTAATTAATTATCCGAAGCCAAAACGTGACAATTCCATTATTTAGTGGTCTTAATGGGGATGAACAATTTATGAAGCACATGCTGATAATTGCTAATTATCCAGTTTTCTGCTCACAGTTACCATTAACTGTTTTTCTGGTGTATTTCATAGTTATGCAACCAAGAATACTTATATTCCTTCTCACCTCCTCAGACGCAAGATGGCTAACAAAGTGGCAAGAGCTGCAAAGGCATAAATATGTCATAAGGGTCCAGCAACAATATAAAAACAGTACACAGTTAACAATGTAAAGTTTAAAATGCCGTCAAATTCTGCCAGAACAGCTTACCATCTACCCAATGCCCTCTGGAATAAAATCATCTTGCCTTCTAAGATGCACCCACTCTGGGCAGAAACAGATCTGAATTAGCAAAGGGGTGCTTCAGGGAGATGAAGTCTTAGAGGCAAAGTCTGCTTGTGCCTGACTCTGCCTGTTACTAATGTTCATATTTCTTTTGTCTACTCTTACCTTTATCCCTACCTATACTGCTCAATGGTGTAAAAATTCATTTTTGGATTTGTAGCCATGGAATCTACATTTTAGCATCTGATCCTATCCCACTGAGGGCTCATCTGGTAGTCAGATTCCCCACAGGGTCTTCTAGCTGTGTTAGAAAGCTGGTTTTGCTTTCCCATGGTCCACAGCACAGGGGCAAGCTCAGAGAATACATGAAGCGTATCATGATGAATATTAACTTGCTTTCCTGTGGTGTTGCCTTATGATGTGGTTAAGGCATAGCACAGATTTGCAGCAAAATTAGCATGTCTTAGGTGTTTTGTGTCTGTTTTAAATGGGTAGCCATGTCGAAGAGCAAGGTTTGAGTCCAGTAGAGCCAGTTTGGTATAGTGGTTAAGAGTAGCGGATGTGAATCTGAAGAGCCAGGTTTGAGTCCCCACTTCTTCACATGTAGCCAGCTAGGTGACCTTGGATCAGTCACAGTGCTCTCAGAGCTGTTCTCTCAAAAGCAGTCCTTGCGAAGCTCTCTCAGCATCACCTACCTCACAGGGTTGTCTGTTGTGAGGAGAGGAAAGGGAGGAGATTGTAAGCCACTCTGAGGCTGCAGCCACACACACTAAATAATCCACTTCCAATGCACTTCACACAAGTAAAATCCAGCTGGAAAGTGCACTGAAAGTGTGTGACCACAGCCCGAAACTCCGAGGGAAAGGTGGGGTATATGAGCTGCCTTCAGTCAGATATGAGAAAGGAAGCTTTGACTCTTGAAAACTTACACTGTGGAAATCATGTTGGTCTTTAAGGTCCTACTGGGCGTGAATCATGTTTGTATTTTCCTTCTGGGGGAAATCAATCAATCATTGAGGAGGCCGATCCCCCACCTCCACCCCATATTTCAGCATCTTATAGATATAGGAAGCAAAGTAAGATGGCCTCCCTCAAAGTCTGTTTGGTTATTGAATGAGGGTTTCTTAAAACATTTTTTTAAAATTAAATACGAAGCTTAAGCATTTCATGACAATTTAAGTTTACTACTTTTCTGAAGTGACACTGGTGGCAAGTTTGTACCAGCAAGGTGGGGTATAAATTGGAAGTAAATAAATAAATAAAACTAAGAAGTTGTCCAAATGTAATTGAGGAACATTAAAGCTAAAATAGGTGTATGCCCTGGCAGATGATTACATATGAAGCTGCTAGTTTGCCATTAGTGATTCCCCCTTATGCTTCTCGTATTTTGTCAAGTTTCATCTGATGCTTTAATGGTAGCTTGAATTAAGATAAGATTCTTTTCTTCTTCACAGTGGGTTGTTATAAATTAATTTTCACTGTGCCTAGTCTCTGCTGTTCTGTTTTGTGGTCCATAGATGTTTGCATCTGTGTATGTTTTGAATGTATTATCTTTTTTGGGGGGGGGATGAAAAAGCAAAATAAAAAAAGGAAATGTCTGTGAGATTATTAATTGCCTGATCTTTTGCATATTTACTCAGAAGTCCTGAGCTGAATCAAGCCTTTGTCTGAGAATGGGAGGAGGAAAAGTGTTTGTGACGTTTTTGTAGCTGGTGATCAGTAGGGGTGGAGGTGGGTCTGCGTAAGCTTTTTAGGCCAAGGCAGTTTTGTGCCTAGATGGACAGGACTGCACCCTTAGTTAGATTTTGATACACAGATCGCACGAAGGGAACAGAAAGTATAACAACCAAGGATTGAATGGTGATTTTGAAGCACCTGTGAGGTTACACGAGATTGTGCTGTGTATCTATAAGAACTAAGGTTGGTTGGTAGTGAGTTTCCCAGGCACTACTGCTCTTGACTGAGGAAGTTATGATCTGTAGTGTGTGTGTTTTTCTTCCTCCCCATGCTCTCTCTGTGCATTTACCCCACGGTATCCATCTTTTCCTTGAAGGTTTTTGTGTTCTTAATACTATGATTCCCCGATGCACAATGGGAACATTTCATTTTTTTCTTCTTTAACCATACTTTGCCTCCCCCCTTCTCTAGTTATTTGGGGAAAGCTCCCCCTCTTCTCCATGGTACTGTGTTGTTGTTTTACATTCTCCCCCAAAGAGAAATGAGGCAGTTGCAGGTTTGAGATTTAGAAGTAGCCCTTGATTTTAAAAAACAACAACACCTGGACAGAAGCAAAGAGAATCTGTCTTCTGCTCGTTATCATCCCTTAAGCCTCTTGATGCTATCAATAAAAGATCGATTTTATGATATGGTCCATCACATGTGCCTGAGCAAGAGGAATAGGAGACCAACAAGAGGGATGTTAACGCTGTACGCTTTCTATGTTCTCTTCAAGAATCCAAAAGGTGGATTTTTATAGTGCACTATCATATAAAGTCAACATGAATTCCTCATGAATAATTAGTACCATCTCTGTAAATATCATATACTGCTAAAATACTAGTGGTATGTCTTGTTAGCCAGTGCCTCCTGGCAGGGGTCATTTCGTAGAAAAAGAGCTAGGGGAACTCATTAGCATAACTCATTAGCATATGCCACACCCCCTGACATCACCGGAAGTGTGTCATAAGGTCACACCTCCTGACATCGCCGGAAATGTGTCATAAGGCCACACAACCTGCCCCCAACGGTCCCGGCCGCCGGTGCCGGCCTTGCAGCTCCACTGCCGAGACCCATGAGGGGCCCGGCGGTGGACCTGCAAGGCCGGCGGGAGTGCGAGGAAGCCCCGTGAAGGCCCTCCCTGGCCCCAGGCAGGCAGGGGGGGGGAGAGGCGGGGAGGAAGCAACTTACCCTCCCTCTTCTCCTGCCTCCTCCTGGCTGAATGAGGGCTGGAAGCGGGGCGGCCGGAAGCAGGGGGCGGGGCTTCGTCATGTGCCCCGCCCCCCTGCACCTCACCCGGGGGAACTGTGTTCCCTCGCGTTCCCCCCCGAAATGACCTCTGCCTCCTGGTAATAAATATCATATTTTGGATGTGGCCCTATGGATATAGGGTTGCTAACCTCCAGACAAGTCTTGGCATTGTGCCAGAACTACAACTGCTTTCCAGACTATAGAGATCAGTTCCCCTGGAGAAAATGCAGCTTTGAAGGTTTGACTCTGTGGCATAGTTTTCCAACTCCACCTACCCCAGGCTCTGTCCCCAGATCTCCAGGGATTTCCCAGCCTAGAGTTTGCAACTCTACATGTGGACAAGTTCAAAAAAAATAATAATCCTATTTTTATTTGCCTCCTCCTGTGTCTGCCTACATTCTACAGCCACCAAGCTCCCACTGTTGTAAGATTTCCAGCAAATGCTTCAAGACTCTGTGAACTGGGGGTGGGGGGGAGGACTTCTAGTGATGAACTGGGGGAGGACATCTAGTGAAGCACGTCAGATCTCCAAAATACACCTGGCAATCATTTATCACATTTTCCTCTCTCTCTTTTTTTTCTTCCTGTTTTTGTTTCAAAGCCTTTGGACATAATGAGTGTCCTGATCCTGGGATACCAATCAATGCACGGCGTTTTGGTGACAACTTTCAACTGGGAAGTTCAATCTCTGTCATTTGTGAAGAAGGTTTTATTAAAACTCAAGGAACTGAAACAATCACTTGTGTATTGATGGATGGGAAGGTTATGTGGAGTGGACCGATCCCTAAGTGTGGAGGTAAGATGGGTATCTTTATTTAAGTTTATATGTATAAAATATCATTACAGCTTTTGAATGGATGAATCATGCACTGTGCGTTCTTTTCAAGATGTCTGTGCTGGAAGATGAAAGACATGGCTAGTGTAGCACCATTTGTTGATTCTTTGTGGTCATCGCATAGTAATTTATTTAGATATGTGTGGCTCAGATTAATTGCACAGGGACATGGTAAACTCTTTCACATAACCAAATTCCATTGGGCTTGGTGGTGAAAATGAAAATCAGTATGTCTGGGAAATATATTCATCTTAATTGATTTCCATGTGCCTACCATATTGGTACACTTTAGCCCACTCCCCCCCCCCCCCCCCCCCACATTTTCCCTTTTTTTTAGTATAATCCCCCCCCCCCGGATATCTTAATTATATCAAACTGAGATCTGGATTTACATTTGTTTTCCTCTTGTTTGCTAATTATACAAATAGTAAGGGTTTATACAGAAAAAACAATCTAAATGTTGCATATACATTCTTGAACAAAGTGTCCCCCTTGTGATCTTTGTGTTTGTTTTGGAAATGCAAAAACCTGAAGTCATTAATTAGTTCATGTTTAGTATGCTGTTTTGATGTGCTGTCAGGATTACATTTGGATGAAAGCAGCATCTGATTCTGCTAATAAGACTATAAAGAATAGAATGTTAACAGTGGAGATCTGTGATTCCCTCCCTTCCCACATTGCTGCCGCTGCCAGGCCAGGCTCCCATCCTCTGGTGGCAGGCATCCCATGGCTTCTCCCTTCCTTGCTTGTGCTGCCACCTGGTTCCCTCATTGCCAGCTTGGTGGGGGCGGAGATGGTATGGAGGTCTGCCATGCCTCCCCACCTAACTCCCTGGTTGCTGGCTTGGCGGGGGGATGAAGGCTCCAGCTCCCCTCCTGACTCCTTTGTTGCTGGCTCGTTGAGGGCAGCAAGGACTCCCACGCCTCCCTGACCGACTCCTGGTTGCCAGTTCAGTGGTCAGGTGAGCAGGCTTGCTGGCTAGGTGATGGCAGTGAGGACTCCGATGCCTCCCGTCCAACTCCATCTTTTTGGGCTTGCTGGAGGACGGTAAACATTCCTACACCCCCGCCTGAATTCTTTGTTGTTGGTCAGGCCAGGTGCAGTGAGGACTCATGCCTGTTCCCCGGTTGCTGCTTCAGCAGGTGGACAGGCAGGCTTGCTGGCTCAGTAGGGGTGCAGCAAGGACTCCCTTGCCTCCCTGCCCAACTATTTCCATGCTGGTGCATGGGGGGGGCATCAAGGGCTTCTTCCCCCTGTTGCCACTATCTAGCTCCTCTGAGGCTCCCCCCCCCCCTCACTGATGCAGGCGGGAAGCCCTAGGTGGCTTCCAAACGCCACTGCCAGGGCAAGCTAAGCTTTCCCCCTATGATGCTGGTGAGCAACACACAACTCCCGGCCTCCACTGAGGCTTCTTGTTGCCGCCTGACGTAGGACAAGGTATTGGGGGGGGGATTTAGGTACCCACAGATGGGGGCCAGAGTTCATTATTAGATGAATAGATTAGCAGAATTAAATGCTTAACAGCACAGTTAGTGTAAAAACTGGTTATTGATTTAATTAACTTAAGAAATATTATTGTTTATTTTTTAATTTATGTCAGAAAAGTCATGGAAACCGATTGTAATTGGACAGTTTCTAAATTGTTAACATTTCTCAATTCTTCCAGTTACTATTTTCCAAGGATCAAGGAATTTGCAGTGCATTCCTAAACAGAGTTCCACCATTCTATGTTGATTAAAATCAATGGTCTTATAAGGATATACTTAGAAGGGTTATATGTTTAGGACTGCATTGTTGGGCTCTCATTTAACCACATGCATACATACTAATCTGTCCAAATGGGTGGATTTGTCATGTAGATGTAGTAGAATTTGATACTTTTGTTTCCTGGGAAGTCACTGGACTTCAGCTGCTGAAGCATAAGTAAAGGCACCCTGCTTTCTAAAAGGGTGTCCTGGAGCAGAACCATGATAGCATTTCCTTTTATCCCTCTGAGCCAACTGAAGAATCCTTTACATCCTCTTACTCTGGCAATGCTGCACTATACTTGCTTTTGGGAAGCACATTGCTTTAACAACTTGAAGATGCAGCAAGCATGCTGCTGTAAGCAATGTTCCCTTTAAGCTGAGTTAGTGTGAGCTAGCTCACAGTTTTTTAGCCTTCAGCTCACACATTTTTGTCATAGCTCAGGAAGGATGACTCCAAGGCAAACAGACTTATACAGCAGCCAAATTGCCTGCTCACAACTTTAATGCTAGTAGCTCACAAAGTAGAAATTTTGGCTCACAAGACTCCATAGCTTAGAGGGAACATTGGCTGTAAGTTGTATTTTACATCAGTAATTCCACAGTCAAAACAATATATATATATTTTTTAAAAATGCCTGCTTTGTGAGCCTCACTTGGCTAATTGTTCAAGGCATATGAAATATTAGCCAAGCTGATAAAAAGGAAGGAATTTGATTGTTCAAGAAAAGGACTGATTGTTCAAGAAAAGATGTTCTTGTCTAAGAACCATTTTTTTAAAAAAGCCATCAGTGTGTTGAACTTTACACAAAGTGAGTTGCTGTGCTAAATTCAAAAACATCTGCTATCTTATGTAAACACTTGGAAAAAGATTTTGCCATTTCAGAAACCCATCTGATTCTTCATGAGAACAAATTTTTGAGTGGCTAATACTCTCATACAGCAGTCTTCTTCCCTCGATAGTGCGTGTTTGTGTGTGTGCGCGTGCGCACACACACGGCATTGAACTCCATAATTTAACATCTCAAAAAAGATCAATAAACTTTCTGCCTTATCTATTTGCTTGAATCCCATAACTGGGGTGGGGTTTAGATCCAGACAGATTTCAGAGCATACAGCAAGACCAAAACATTTGAGGTGGCATCATAAAAAATAACACCATTGGAGTACAGTAGAATCTACGATCCTTCCTGAATCCTGCTTCTTTTGACTTCCCTGTTGGGTTCCGCTTTTGTTTTACTTACTGAAGGTGTATATGCAGTGTGCCTTCTGGATCAGGAAGTGTGCCAAATCTTTACGCCCTCAGCTGCTACTGTGCATGAGACATCTACTATTAAAAGAACAATAGTACCCAGGTTTCCTGGATATTTCAGATGCACAGTTCATACACATGCATCTTGCCCATTAAAGCTTTAAAGCTGAACCCAGAATTTTACTACAAGAATGGGACTATAGCAGTATGTGCAATCATTACTGTATTTGCCTTTACATCTGTGAGCAGGATAACTGCAGTGATCCCAGCCTGAAAATGAGTCTGTTTTCTTTTTCTTTCTTTTTTCCAGCTCCATGTGGTGGGCATTTTTCTTCTCCCAGTGGAGTCATCCTTTCTCCAGGCTGGCCTGGGTATTATAAAGACTCCTTGAATTGTGAGTGGGTGATTGAAGCTGAACCAGGACACTCTATCAAAATTACATTTGAAAGGTCTTGACAAAAGCTTTTTTTCTCCTTATTTCACTTTCGTACTTATGAACTGGAGGTTATTCCCCCCACACACACACTGTTGCATAAATAGAAAATTAATTTTCATTTAACACACATTCTTGTTGTGGTTTCGGTGAGAACAGCAGCAGACTGTTGAGGACTTTATTGGAATATAACCCAGTTTAATTGAGTTGTGTTGATTTGTTACTTTAGGATTGTTGCTGATGTATCAACAGGAATTTAATTCTGGTCTCAAATTGTTAGTCTGTATGCATTGGCATTTGGAGAAACCCAGGTCACTAGTGGAGCATAAGCCTTGGCATTCATGTAGTGTCAGATCTGACCCCTGCTTCTGCCAGATAAAGGGAAGAGCATAGCTGCATGACAAATTCAATCCCTAGTGTCGCGGCTGAGGAGTCTATCCATCCACAGGGCTAGGAAAGACAGCTGTCCATGATCATAGAGAACTGCTGCCAGTCTGGGTTAGGAGCGATAATGGTCTGCTTCTCTACGAGGCCGACTGTTCATCTTTAAAGGATTATTAAAAGACTGAAATTGATGCTTCATTATTATAAATTAGTATACTAGATCAGGGCAAAGATGTAGTACAATAAAAAATACTGTCTGTTGCATGCGGTGCTGTACTGTGAGAGCATCCTTTCTCTCCTGTGTCCACCTTGATACATTCTCTCAATGTTACGCATCACTTTTTCTCCTCCCACCTTCTGTTGTATCTGTCACCATCTTCTGCATACATTGTTCATCTGCTTCTTGTGTGTCACAGGCTGTTTCTATCTTGTGCCACCTTTCTTCCTCTAATTTTTGTACCCTATCCCTTCTCTCTCTCTCTCTCTCTCTCTCTCTCTCTCTCTCTCATCACTCCTTCCTCTTCCCAGGCTGGTGCCTATGACTATTCAACCTGTGAGCAGGAGCTCAGTGTAAGATGGTTGATGGTGTTAGGGACACACACAAGTAGGGGCTCACAAAACTCATGTGGGGGGGGAGTTTCATCATGCTTCACTCTCTTGCTCAGCCCAGTATGGCTCCTGGGCTCTCTGGCAGTGGCCACCAGGCTCAACATGGAGCCCTGAGCTGTCCATCAGCAGTCCTGGTGAGGACCCTGTGCTCTTCTCCGGCTGCACTGCGACGGCCGAGCCCAGTGCGGCTCTGGACTGTGCGGCTACTGCCAGAGAGCCCAGTGGAGAGCTCTGAGGTGCACTGCTGCTTCTGCTGGACCCAGCATGTTTTCTCACCTCCTCCAACTGTTGAGGCAGGTGTGTTCTCTGTGCTTGTGCTGTTTTACTTTGTGGGTAATTTAAACCCCCCATTTATTTTTTTGAAGATTTTTCTGCAAATCTAGGGGTTCCAGTTTGGTGTAGTGCCAATTTGGTGTAGTGGTTAAGTGTGTTGACTTTAATCTGGGAGAACCACGTTTGATTCCCCACTCCTCCACTTGCAGCTGCTGGATGACCTTGGGCAAGCCATAGTTCTGTCAGACCTGTTCTTGTAAAATCCAAGAATAGACATGGAGTAAACAAGATACCCCAACACAATCCACAAAGTAACCTTCTCAAAACCAAGTCAGACCTGTTCTTGAAAGAACTCTCTCAGCCCCACCTACCTCACATGGTGTCTGTTGTGGGGAGGTAGGTGTTTGTAAAGGTAGGTAAGTACGGTAAAGGAGTTTGTAAGCTGCTCTGAGACTTCAAGTGAAGGGCAGAGTATAAATCCAGTCTCTTCTTCTTCTACTACTACTAGTGCTAGACTACAGCAGTACTAGACTACTGTAACACTCTCTACATGGGGCTGCCCTTGTTGCAAGTTCGGAAGCTACAGCTAGTGCAGAACACTGCGGCCAAGCTGTTGATGGGCTTACCTAGATGGGAGCTCATCCAGCCTGCGCTGAGGGTACTGCACTGGCTGCCAATAGCATACCAGATTCACTTCAAGGTGCTGGTGCTTACCTTTATTTTATTTATTTATTTTGAGAGTTACATCCTGCTCTTCCAAGCGGCTCAGGGCGGCTAGCAAGCGACTAACAAGTTTTAAAGCCCTATATGGCCAGAGTCCGACATACCTGACGGACTGCCTTTTCCCAGAGAGCACTGCGGGTCAGAGTCACAGGATCAATTGACCCTCCTGGGCCCCAAGGATGCCAGGCTCACTACAACCAGGGCTGGGGCCTTTTCAGTGGCGGCTTCTTACTGGTGGAATGAGCTCCCAGAGGAGATCAGGGCCCTGCGGGATCTTCTACAGGTCCGCAGGGCCTTCAAGATGGAGCTCTTCCACCAGGCCTTCAACTAAGGAGCCACCCTCACTATTACCATCAATGAGCCCAGCCCTCAGCCTTAACATCTGGCTTATTCCATCAAGCGACTCATTAAGACCACTGAGCTGGAACTGTCAGCTAGTAAACATCCTAATACGCCATCATAAGTAATGAACTGAACGATCACTAACACCTTTGATTTTATGATTTTAATTTGTACATTGTTTTAAAATGATTTTATATGGTTTTATTGGTATTTGTGTCAATGTTGTAAACCGCCCTGAGCCCACTGACGGGGAGGGTGGGGTATAAATTGAATGAATAAATAAATAAATAAATAAATACTACTACTTCTTCCTTTAAGTTTACAGAAAAATCTCTTTAATGCCCATGTAGCCCCAGTATGCAGATTTAGATATCTGCAGATGAGGGCCACAGGTCACTAATAGTATATAGATATGTAATCTCAGGTTTCACAGAGTGAGATTATTAACAGTGTTAGCACTCGTATAATTATGAAATGGTATGCATTTGCATTTGTGGAGTTTAATTTGGGTCTATTGTTACCATTCTGTGACCCTTACTTTTGTACAAGAAAATGAATAGTATGAGCAATGTGTGGTTATGATTGCCTGAGCTCTACCAAGCTGTGATTATGTTATCCTCTCTTGTGCTCTATAGTTTTCTTCCACTCTAGCTTGTGGTTTTTCAGATTCTAGGTTTCAGCTCTTAGTGCTGGGTCAAGTGCTTCATTTATAGTAGGGTCCCCCTTTTTGAGCCTGTGAGCACATTTGGAATTCTGACATGGCATAGTGGGTGCAGCAACAAAATGGATGACACAAAATGGCTTCTGCAGGGGGCAGAGCCAGCCACAAAATGATTGCCACCACTTAACTTCAGTAACAGAGTGTAGATCATTGCACTGTGGTGGAAGTTACTGTCAAAGCAACACTTTAAAAAAATCTGCACACCCGATCAAATCTCCAGCAGTCCCAATCAAATCTCCAACAGTCAATCAGAACCCTTGCTGGACAAAAGCCCTACTTGACCCCACAAGGGTTGCCAGGTCCCCTCATTGCTCCTGCAGGGGATTTGGGGAGCGTTCCAGGACATCCTCAATGTGATGATGTCATGCGGGGATGCTCTGGTTTGACAGCAAAAACTTCCAGGTGGCATCATCACATTGGGGGAGTCACACAGGGATGTGGCTTTTTTTTGGGGGGGGGGTGTTTCCACTGGCCAGTGGTGGGGTAAAGCCCTGAAAACTGGGGGGAATCCCCACCCCAACCTGGGGACTGGCACACCTAGGCCCCACCCACTTCCTAAAACACTTGGCAGGCACCAGAAAAGGTGTCAGTGAGTGGGCACCACGTTGGGGACAACTGGTTGATATTAATCAGGTTTTTACCCTCCTTGAACCACAGATGAGAGGAGTCACAGTTCCCAGGCATACCTTCTTTTCCCCCCTAGCAGCTGTCAGTGAGTTTATGAGTCTGTTGAGATTCATACGGGTCTGTGCAAAATCTCTACTGTTCCATTCTATCCTCAAGGCTTGACCTGATGATTCAGTTTATTAGTTATCACACTGCTCTACATTTTTAGATGTGTTAATTTTAATTGTGTTAATTCTTAACCATTGGTGCCTCGTGGATCCCTCTGACAGAAAGTATCTAAAATAGTGTAGCAGATGAATAATACCGCAGTTCAGAACAAGCAGGGTGCTGCATTAGCAAAGCTTTATTTAGTTAGGGCATCTTCAAGGGATCATGAATGTGATGCTTGTAAATTATTGATCTGCAAAACTTTTTAAATATTTTATATAATGACTTTCTTCCTGAGAGTAGTGTGCTGAAATGCAATATGTTTCATTCTGGAAGGGGTGTAAGTATTTCTCAAACCAACACACCAGCTTTTAGAGTTTATTTCAATGTATCTTGCTACACACACCCTCCTCACCAAATAGCTTGATTATATAATCAAAGCACAGCAAGGATTTAAGGAAATGCCTAAAATTAAATCTTTTTGCTTTTCTAAGTTCTCCTTTTGTCTGATGAGTTTGTGTATTTAGGAAACATCACATTAAAATAAACTAAGGCTGCGGTCACACGGAACATTAGCCATGCGAGTCAGACGGAAGACATGCGGGTTTTCCGGGCGCGATCCCACCGGCACATCTGGGAAGTGTAGCACTCCCGTGGCTCAAACGAGGCTTCCTGCCGAAACCACGCGGCAAAAAACTAGTACCTCCGAGGTACTAGTTTCCGGAAACCGCGGGGCAAGGGCGGGCGTCTGATCGCGTTTCCGGTGGCATCCGGCGCCCGCCCATGTTCCCCACCTATATTACAACATTTCTTTATTTCATTTATACCTTTCTTGTTGACGCAGACCCAAAGCAGTCAGATATAGCAATATACAGCAAACTTCAGCTTTCAAGAAAAGTATTTTATTTAAAAAAAAAAATGAGGTGATCTGCATAGGAAGAGCTCTGCTGAGATCAGACCAGTGGTCATTGTGGTCCATCATCCTGTTTCAAACAGTGACCACCCAGCAAAGCATGAGGGACAAAGCCTCCCTCTCCTGTCACTCTCCAGAACTGGCATTCAGGGGGTTGTTAGAGTCTGAACATGGAAGTTCCATTCAGTTGTCATACCTAATATCCACTTCCCTTTGACTCTTTAAAAGCAGTGGTCATGAAGGCACCAGAAAAGGTGCTAGGTGAGGCTAGGTGAGGCTAGGTGAGGCTAGGTGAGGTTAAAATCTTCCCTCTTGCTGAAGTTTGCTGTATATTGCTATATCTGATTGTAATTTATGGTTTTAAACTATATGTGATTGTTTTAATTATATGTTTTGTTTTAAACTATATGATATTGTTTTACTTGGCACTTGGTGCCCCTGTTAGCGGCCCTGAGCCTTCGGGAAAGGGCGGGATATAAATATGAAAATAAATAAATAAAAATAAATGAAGCAGGTTTCCAAACTCTGGGGAGAGACTGTCTTCTTACCAGTGTTTGGCCTGGGGAGGGGGAGCAGTGGTGTCAAAAGACCTTCAAATAATGATCCACTCGAGTGACTCTATGCTAGATATCATTCAATTCTAAGAAATGCTTCTAATGTTGTTTTGCAGGACTTGCATTCTCAAAACAGTAGCTCGTCCCTGCTAAAAATGGGTCACCACTAAAGACATATTGTGTTAGATCCAACCAGATTTTCAGCTTGACCACCCAAAAAGGTTATGCTGAGGATAGCATGGTCAAAAGTCATGTGAGACAAGGACTAGGGAGGGGAACTAGCATTGTATATGGCAGAGGCTTGGTGTGAGTCTAAAATGCATGAAAAAGCATGTGAGTTTTTCCAGTATCCTGCACTGGAAATTTATATATCCATGGTCATCTTCTAGTCACTTTCTAGTACCAATGTTTAGAGTGACTGGAGGTCTGTTCCCACCTTCTAGCTGGCTCCTAAGACAGGGGACCTGAAAGAGAACTTCATCAGTGCCCAGTGCCAGATACCACATCCGAAAGAACAATGCCCTCTTTCTGTTTTCATCTTCAGTGGCTTGCTTGGGGGAAGATGAGATCTGGAATTCTGTTGTGGTCAGCCTTTAGATTTGCAGCTGGAAAGAAGTTTGTCTTTGTACCTGTGTTTGCTTACTTTGACTACAGGAAGCAAGCCTAAGCAAATGTATTTGGAAGTCCAATTTTACTCAATGGGACTAACTCCCTGGAACAAGTTTGTAGGATTGCAACCTAACACTGTCATCCTAAAAACAATTTCCTGGGACTATGCCCCAACAAATATTCCTGAGTAGGATTGTGCTTAGTGTGGCTTCTTATGGAGCAATCCATAGCAGGTCTTTTTGTTCAGGCGCACAGTCGAGACCGACTCTTCGTGACCCCATGGATCATCTCCCGCCAGGCCCTCCTGTCTTCCGCCGTCCTCTGAAGTTGGCTCAATTTCATGTTCGTTGCATCGATGACACTGTCTAACCATCTCATCCTTTGCCGTCCCCGTCTTCTTTGACCTTCAATCTTTCCCAGCATCAGGGTCTTCTCCAGTGAGTGCTCCCTTCTCATTTGGTGGCAGGTCTATTCAGAAGTAAGTTCAATTGTAGTCAGTGGGGCTTACCCCTAGGAAAGCAGCTTTATTGTGGCCTAACAGGAACACCCTAAGTACAGTCTCCTACTTTTCTTTATTCTCTTCAGTGTTAGGAATTCTCTCCCCCAAGTCTTTAAAATACTTTACTTTTTGTTATACTCCAGGGTCAGGACACAAAGGCAGGCAATGGCAAACCACCTCTGAACTATCTTGCATTGAAAACGTCACAGGGTAGCCATAAATCAGCAGCAACTTGACAGCACTGTACAGTCCACCAGCAACAACTGAGAGGTGCCTAGACCCCCACGGAAGAAATACCAATCTCAACTCCTCCCATAATATTTGGGTGTGTGAGAAACAGGCAGGGATACAGTAGTTCAAGTTGGCTCACTCAAAATCCAGAAAAAGAAACAAAATTCTGTAATACCATTTACTGAAGTCAACCCAAATTACACAAAATGAGTGTTCAGTTAAGACAGATTAAGACAAAAATTGTTTTAAAAATGAGGGAAAGGCCAAATCTCTCATGTCCTCATCTTAAGACCCTGTCCTGCCAGCCTTTGATGCTGTATGCCATAAGGCTCGCAGTTTGTTTGCTGGACGTGTCGTATTGCAGTACTTGCATTCTGGGAAGAAGAAATAAAAAGTGGAGGGTCATCTCATTTAAAAGGGGGTGGGGAGAGTCTAGAAAGGTCCAAATATCACCTCAAACCCATGAGAGAATCACAGTTCTGTTTGCAGGCTGAGAGCGGATGAAATCACTTGGTAGTCTTTATTTTAACAACAGGTGAGATAACATTTGCTGCAGTTCACAAGGTCTATCAAATTGGGTGATTGTTACCTTGTATAAACAGTCTTTTCCCTGGTTGTTCCCATCATGTTGACAAATCCCTCTAAACATTCTTCTTTCTCTGTATGTTTGTTTGGGTGTTTCCCCCCCCTTCCCTTCTAGAGAGTGTAATTCTCAGAAAGTGTGGCCACTGCTGAAAGCATAGAGAAGACACCTGCTTTGCTAAACTGCATAGTTATGGGGTGATAAACTATTATAGGCTTATTGCCTCTTATGGTGTTGACTAGCTGGCTGAATTATCCAGGTTAGCAGGTGGAGTAAGAGCCAATACACATGATCTTTTGGAGTCTGCAGAATCATGAAGTGCAAGTCACACTTTTGATTCTCCTTTGTCAAATCCATCATCTGTAGTGAGGAGTCGGTCTCCTGGATATCATTCCTCAACCTTCAAAGGTCCTCAGGTCAGGTTTCTTCTCCCTAGCTACAAGAATAGCAATTACACAACCTGCTGAGTGTTGTGAGTCCTCTGATGCAGTCAGACTGAGTGGCAACACTATCAGTGAAAAAAAATGAAAATTAGACAGTTTTTTATCTTGATGTCAAAGCCAAATTATTACTGCTTAAATGCCAGCATTTAATCATCTTGTTGCTAAGCACTGCTCCAGACTAATGAGCTTAGACCTAGCATACCATACCATTAATTTATTTTCCAGAAATAACGTTGTATGTTTCAAATATGCATATAGTTTAATGTTCTCCAGATTTTCCCAGTTGCTTAGATACCGAAGTGTTGCTGCTTCTGCAAAACTATACTAGGGGTGGCCACACTTGCTTAATGTAAGTGCCACATAGAATAAAAGTCAGATGTTTGAAAGCTGCAGGACGTGAACATCACATACACACTTTTATTGGAAAACATGCAGATTTGCTTTTTATTAACATTAAATGAGTCTGCCAAAAATAAAAATAAAATGGATAAAAACAGATATTGATAATATTTATTTGTCCAGTGATATTTATTTGTTTGCTAAAGATATTTATTTGTCAGAGAGAGAGAGAGAGAGAGAGAGAATTGGAAAGAAAGAATGAAAGAGGTGGAAAGAGAGAGAAACAGAAAGCAAATAGATGGGGGTAGGAGGGCGGGAGGAAGGAAGGAAGGAAAAGAGAAAGAAAGAAAATAATGGGGGAGGGAGGGAGGGGGTAAGAGAGAGAGAAACAAAGAATGCAAATAGATGGGGAGGAAGGAAGGAAGGAAAAGAGAGAAATAGAGAAACAAAGAAACCAAATAGATGGGGGGGGGAGAACAGAAGGAAGGAAGACAGAAAGGTGGAAAGAATGAAAGAGGTTGAAAGAAAGGAGGAGAAAGAAAGAAACAAAGAAAGCAAATAGATGGGGGTATGTGTGTGATGACAGCCTTACAGACCTAGACCTAGACTAGATAAATAGAACTTTTACTTTAAGGAAGGAAGGAAGGAAGGAAGGAAGGAAGGAAAATACATGGGGGGAGGGAGGGAGGGGTTAAAAGAAAGCAATTTTAATTTTAAATGCTTTCTCAAAGCCAGCCCCCCTGCCCCCCACACTGGCTGGCTTGGCTTGGAAAAGGGATTTAAAGAGACAAATGCCTTCCCTAAGCAGGCCAGCAAGGGGAGCTTTGAGAAAGCATTTAAAGTTAAAGTTGCTTTCTTTCTCTGCTCCCCCCACCCCACCTCAAGCCTACCCAGGGAGGGGAACACTGGCTGGGGAAGGGGGAAGGGAAGACCGATCAGGGAGGCATACCTTCACTTCCCCAGCTGCCCTGCCAGGAGCTGCACAATATGTGTGAAAGAGCCACATGCGGCTCTTGAGCCACAGTTTGACCACCCTTGAACTATACTAAAAGGGGGTTTATGTCTCTTTATAAATGAAGCATCCTGGACTCCCACAATATAGTATATATGGTGCTGTGATTCTTTTGGAAAACTATTTCTCATGGAAACAAATGCCACTTCCTGACAACCAGTGTGTCATATGGCTACAATGCTGGGCTTTGTAAGGAGAGACCCAGTTTCCAATCATTCCAACCATTAAACTTGGACCAATCGCTGTTTTAGAGCAGAATCAACATCAGAGAGTTACTTTGATGACAATATGGAGAGAATGCTATATGTGTTGTTCTGATTTCCTTGGAAAAAGGAGAGGATAATAAAGTGAAAGATTTACCAAGTGTGATCTACAATTTGTATATAACCACCTGTTAAAAGTTTGCTGTCTAAGTACTGAGGACAATTGTACTATACTTGGGTAAAAGCGTGTGATAAAGTATGTGTTAAAGTGATTGCCTTTACCCACCTAATGATTGATTAGTATACTGTTAGCCATGTTGAGTAGAAGAGGAAAACTGTTGGCTGAAATCTCCTGAAAGTTGTTGTTGTTACCACCGCCACCTGGAAACTGGCAAACAAAATCACTCTGTTTTACTTCTCTGTAAAAGAGGGATCTAGAGACCTGCTTTATAGACTTGGTATCTAAATGACATAAAGATTGTAATGGTCAATTTACTACCATTACAACTATTATTACTACTACTGTTGCTGCCGCCACTGCTACTACTAATAATACTATCACCATTGTCCTTGGCAAACCAAAACCATCCGACTCCTCCAATCTAGTGCTCAAATTATGAAGGAAAGGGGCGCTCCTTAATAAAATTCACAAGCCCCACCTTCTGCCTACCCTCAATTTTGCTCCTCCCACTTGTCCTCATAAGCCACACCTTCTGTTCTGTTCCTACAGCATGCTGTACAACTTATTGCTGCTGGCTGTATATGATTATGGAGTGACTCTGAAGTGTTGTGCATGGTTTTGATGTGGGAAGCTTGGTACATTCATAAGTATTACTTTTAGAGCAAGAGGCCACATCATTAGCACATTTATAGAGCAATCCTGATATCTCTTTTCTGGCAGTAAATCCCACTGTAGACCTCATTCGGATTCTACTGTTTTGTACAGTCTTTCCCCCCAAAAAATAAATTTCTGTTTGAATTTCTTTTTGGAGGTGCAACATAATTTAGTTTTTCTCTACAAAAAAAAAGTGAATGTATAAGGAAGCTTCTTGGAAATGCAAATAGAGATAGAGGTCATTGGATGCTGGGTTTATGAGGGCATTTGCACAGCAATCAAGAAAGTCCTTGGGGAATGTATGTGTTCTGTTCACACTACAGACTGCACCAAGAACAGCAATGCCCTACAACTGTCCAAATGCATTGAAATGCAAAAACTAAGTCTGTGTTCCTATATTATTTTCTGGTTCCTGCTTCCCCTTTGTTCTTGCTTTATTTGTGGCTGGTGGAATACAGAGAGGAATCAAAATACTAGTGGTCCAGTGGCAACTTGAAAGCCAACAAAGTGTATTCCAGCATAAGCTTTTATGAGTCTGATGAAGTGAGGTCTGATTCACGGAAGTTTATTGTGAGTATCAGTGAGTGGACGCCTGCATTTGGCTGCAGTGGATGAATGCAGCTATACCGCATAGAGGGATATCAACAGAGATATAAGGTGGATATTTCAGGAAGGTAATGAAACACAGTGGATGAATCCTTTAATGTATTAGACTCTCCTTACCCAGTGACAGCTTTGGCCTATTTTTGCTCTTATTGTTCTGGGCAGAACCTAATCGTTTTCTACTGCTTTAATTCCAGAGAATTGTCAGAAATCTAGGGACTGATTTCATTCGCTATTCTGGATTTTCATGAAGCAGTTCTGCCCTTCCCTTCCATAGTAGGGCTTTCAGCCAGAATGCACATAATCCAACCCTCCTCTGAGTGGTTCCTGATGAACATTTTGTTTATTTATTTATTTAATTTATTTAGCTGGGATCCTGGGACCAAGGTTCTTTGTGGTTCTGATAGTACCCCAGATAGATGAGAAGATTTAAAGTGGTTAGTGTGACCAAAATGCAGTAGCACGGGTGTTTATGGGCACTGCAACAATAGCACATATCCATCTGGTGCTTCGCCAGCTGCATTGGCTCCAAGTTGAGTAGTGAATCTACTTCAAGTTTCTGATTTTGACCTATAAAGCTCTGCACGGTCTGGAACCAGTGTACCTCCGGGACTGCCTCTCCTGGTATATTCCACTGGAGAGCCTTGTGTGTGGAAGATCAGAATCTACTGGTAGTCCCTGGCCCTATAGACTTCTGGCTATGCTCAACCAGAGCCAGGGCTTTTTACATCCATGGCCTGCAAGACTTGAGACAGTTCCGCAGGGCTTGTAAAACAGAGATGCTCCACTAGGCCTATGGTCAAAGATAGTGGTGGTTTACCATAATATCTGGTAAACCACCACCCCCATAATCTTCCCCCCCCCCATAAGCCTGAGCTTTTAAAACATTGGCTCAGGGGAACCACTCTAAAGAGGCAGGTGTGCTGGGCATGCTGATTTTGTTTGTCATTTGAACTTTGTGCTTTATGACTTTTTGACATTTATTAAATGTTTCTTCCTTTTACTGGCACTAATCTGCTTGACAGCATACTTTTTGCTTCAATAAATGCCTCATGCTTAAGAAAAATCTGTACAAAATGACACTGTGCGGTATAATAGAGCTGAACTTTTGTCAGAAATTATTAGCTGCTCCTCAGACTCACACACAGGGACCTAATGTAATCATTCTAAGGCCGGTCCCCATGTTGCATTTTTGTATAGTCAAGTGAATGCTTGTGTACTGGGATTCGTGTGTTTTATATATTGTTAAAACTGTGGCAGTTTTTTCTTTCTTTCTTTTTAATGTTTAATGTTTTTTCTATGTTAAAAAGCCAGTCTTTTTTTTAAAGTAACTAGACTGATATGTCTAATGGATTCATTTTGATGAGTTGTGTAGCAGATTTATTCATTTAGGATTATAGAAAGTAGGTTAAATTTACATACTCCTTGTGTTATGTTCCTCCCAAAAAAGGGAAATATGTTGAAGGATATATTTTATTGAACACACATCTGCTGGAGTGAGGTTTTGTTGTTGTTGTTTTTTTAGTTAGGTTCTCAGAACTCTTTGTCAAAAAAAAGAGCTTGATTTTGAATAAAGGTGGTTTTTTTGGGGGGGGGTTTAAATCCAGTTTGATGGCAATGGTGATGGTATTTGGGGAAGGAAGGGGGAGGCTATTATTTGGTCAAAGTGTGATCAGGGAGACAAGGACAGCATAGACAAGTGTCCGTGAGAATGTAACCCACTTTTTGATTCAAACCAAATTCACATTAAAATAGTTAGTAAGGAACAGAGCCCTCTTTCTGCCTCCTCTCACTCCTAAGAGCAGGTCTCAAAGGAGAGAGGCTAACAGACAAAATACAAGAAAGAAGACACAATTACCTGTCTGCGGGCCCAGGCAAAGTTCCCATTCTCAAAGCACAGGTCCAGGCAGCAAATAACCCAAAGTAATCCAAATTGAAAGATAATCAGAGAAACATGACAGGTGCCCAGAGCAGGGACTCATAAGACAGTAGTCCAAGGCAGGGATAATCTAAGGTTGGGGACAGAGACAGGCACTGGTTCTAGAACAAATTGTGTGAGTCACAACAAACTATTTTAGTTTTTCGAAGCTTAGGAGGTCAAGGGAGATTGGCCAAAGAGGGGTCGAGGTCCTGAGGATATTTCCAAATGAGGAAATAGAGGGGAGGTCTAGGCAACAAGGAGGTGTGTTTGGTGCAGCCTTGATTTGATCAGCGGCATGTGGCTTTGCTGGGCAATTCAAATCAGGCCCGTAGCTAACAACTTTTTGCTCAGGGGGCCCATGTTTTGCTCAGGGGGCCCAGTAACGTGTAGTCAAAAAATATGCTGCCTGTAAATACAAATTGCGGTTTTTAAGCTATTATGACTAATAGTTGTGTTAGACTTACTCTCCATCAATTATCTGAGCTAGTGGCTATCACTGTTGCCTGTTCTGGTGGCTTTCATATTAAAAGAAATGTCCAGGTGTTTAGCTGTCATAGACTCTGGAGAGTTCAAAAGGCTCTAGAGAATCGAGCTAAGGCAGAAATGTGTGAGCCAGATGTTTAAAAACTGTGAGCCAGTTCACACTAAGTTTAGAAGGAACTCTGGATCAGCTGGCAATCCAGGGGATATCTAGGCTTCTCCTGGCAGGGCCGGCCCGAGGTTGTTCTGCGCTCTAGGTGAGTGCAGATGCCAACCTCCCAGCGGGCCCTGGAGATGCGCTCATCCCCAGCCCTCCCCCCGCAGGAGAGGCCGAGAAAGAAGGAGGGGGAGGAAAGCGGGCAGTATGTGTGTGGGGGGATCTGGGCGTCCCCACCCCCCCGCCACCGTGCAGGAGAGGCTGAAGAAGAAGGAGGGGGAGGGGGAAAGGAAAGCGCTGCACCGGAGAAGGGGCCACTCCCCCCCCACCGGCCTTCCTCCCCCAGCTGCTCCTGCTGGGGAGTCGCCTTTTTCCATGATGAGGGATCGTCTGAAGCTGGGGTGTTCCCGGGGAAATCTCTGAGCAGCCCGGTTCAGGGGGCTGGAGGGGGCGGCAGAGAGAGGAGGGTGGTGGAGGGACAACGCGGGAAAGGAGAAGGAGGGCAGGAGGCACACACCTTGGGGGCTTCTGGAGGGGGCGGGGGCGGAGGCCAGAGCAGCCAGCTGCGCCTCCTCCCCTCCCCCCAACCTGCCAGGGCTCTTCATCTGACCCCCAGCCAGCGGCCTCCGCCCTCGCAGTCAGGGGAGCCTTCGGAGCTGGTCTGCGCTTGGCGTGCTCTGGGACTGGGAAGGGGTGCGGAGAGGGAGAAAACGTCCCCGCCGGCAGCAGCAGTCTCTTCCGCTCGTCCGTGCCCTACTGGTTGCTCCGGGACACTCGTCCTCTCTCCCCTTCCCCGCTGAGGGCTTGGGGCACCTGGTGGCGGCGGCGACAGCAGCAGGGGAGGAAGGAGGAACCTTACTTCATTGGGCCCAAGCCTTCCCAATCAAGTGTAGTCCCTTGCAAACTTTCTTTTCCCAGCCCGCCCTTTCCTAACTCTCTTATCCCCTGTCTGTGTGTTTCCCCATCCAGGCCACCCACCCTTAATTGCAACACGCGGTCTTTCCCCCGCCTCACAGGAATAATCCTTTTCAGCCAGACCCAGTTTTTTTCGGAACTCCAAAGACCGAGGGAGGGGGCGGGGAGAAGGCTTTGCAGGGGCCTGCGCTTCAGCGCGGCCCTGCAAAGGCTGGGGGGCAGAGAGAAGGCTTTGCAAGGGCCCGCACTTCAGCGTGGCCCTGCAAAGACAGGGGGGTCTGCAGTACCCAGGCAAGGCTGGCGTGGCCCCTGAGAGGCCGCCAAGATCCAAAGTACCCCTCTGCTGCAGGTATGCTCTGCCTGGGGGAGATCAGATCTCAGTGCCCTTTTGGAGAGGGGGAAACTCTCAGGAGGAAGAAGCAGAAGAGCCCAGCTGGTCCCTGCTTGGAATCCTCGCTGCGCTGCGCCTAAGTGAATGGGGGGGCGCTACACTCCTTTCTAACAGCCCCCCCATAACAGCGTCTTCTGAGCCGCGCCTCCCCAATGGGACAGGACATGGGGGGGTGGCTCTCACGCTTCTCGCGCCTGCTATAAAAAGACGGGCGGCGGCACAAGGCGAGGCAGCGGGTGCCAACTCCGCCCAGAGTGTGTGAATCGCAGGAGCAGCTCAACGTTCTTGCGCAGCGGAGGGGGGGAGAGCCAAAGTGGCAGCAGGATCGCAGCCTCTGGGTGAGCGCATCCCGGCTTAGGAACCGGCCGCCGCCCCCCACACCCGGGGGGAAGGGGGGTGTCCTGGAGCTGAACCCCGCGGCTCTCGTCGGGGGGGGCTTTTCCTGATGCCAAGAGGCCGGGGAGGGGAGACGCTCCGGGAACTGGACGTTGGTCCGAGTCGGCAGTTACACGGGGGGGGGGTTCGCAGGGGCCACCATCACTGGAGATGGGCAGGCAGGAGCGGGACAGAACGGGAGGTCTCCTTGGGGGGAAGGAGGCTTCGGAGCGGCGGAGAACTGGCGGGGCCCACGGTCGGGGCGCTCTCTGGGCTCTAAGTTCGGACAAGAAAAGGTGCCCGGCTTCCACTCTCTTTTGCAAACCCACCTCCATGGTGAGATGCCGGGAGCGCGCAGGCAGCTTGAAGCCAATCGCCTTGGTTCCAGAAGGGCAGCAGCTGCAAGCAAGCTTCACTCACGACATGTGCAGCAGTCGTTTTTAGGCGCGAACGAAGAGCAACGTGCCTGGGCAGGTCAGGTCGGAGGAGCAGAGGTGGAGCGGATAACCCCGCCTTATGAGTCAGTGCTGGGAGGGGCGGAGCAGCGGAGGCAGGCAGAGCGGAGGAGGTCTACCGTCTATTTTCCCTCTGAGTGCTCCAAGGAGGAGGGAGGGGGCGGGCCGGTGGGGGGGAGCAGAGGATGGGGGCCCCCACAAAATCCGCGGGAAGGCCGGGCCCCCAGGGCCCCACACGGGCTACGGGCCTGATTCAAATGAGTCTTAATTAAAATTTTGGTTCAGACTGACCTATTTATATGGAATTAGGGTTGCCAAACACCCCACCCCGGTTTGGTAGGGGTCCTCCACTTTTTGGGGTGTTCTCCGCATGCCGGCCAGCTGGCCAAAGGGGGAAGCCCCACCCCCAAGCCCCAACACTTGCAGCCACCCTTCTCCCTGCACTTAAAGGGGTCCCTTTAAGTGCAGGGAGCTAGCGTTTCCCCGCATGCCCATCGGGCAGGCAGGGGGGGGGCGGACATCCCCAGCGTGACATCATCATGATGGGGATGTCCCGTCCCCTCTGGGAACGCCCCCCAAAGTCCCTTACTGGGGACTAAAATGGACTTCACAACCCTATATGGAATGTAGATAAGGGTATAGTTTTTATCTTCTGCATAATGCAAATACAACAGGGTATTTTGTGTGATTAAAGGCACAGTGATTAATCATATTATTAATAATTATATATGATTAATGGTCTGATAGCCTGACCTGGATGGCCCAGGACACCCAGATCTTGGAAGCTAATAAGGGTCAGCCCTGATTAGTATTTGGATGGGAGCAGAGGTCATTTTGGGGGGGATCGCGGGGGATCGCAGTTCCCCCGGGTGAGGTACGGGGGGCGGGGCACATGATGAAGCCCCGCCCCCTGCTTCCGGCCGCCCCGCTTCCGGCCCTCATTCAGCCAGGAGGAGGCAGGAGAAGAGGGAGGGTAAGTTGCTTCTTCCCTGCCTCTCCCCACCCCTGCCTGCCTGGGGCCAGGGAGGGCCTTCGCGGGGCTTCCTTGCACTCCCGCCGGCCTTGCAGGTCCACCGCCGGGCCCCTCATGGGGCTCGGCAGTGGAGCTGCATGGCCGGCACCGGCGGCCGGGACTGTTGGGGGCGGTGTGTGTGGCCTTATGACACACTTCTGGTGATGTCAGGGGGTGTGGCCTTATGACACACTTCCGGTGATGTCAGGGGGTGTGGCATATGCTAATGAATTATGCTAATGAGTTCCCCTAGCTCTTTTTCTACGAAACGACCCCTGGATGGGAGACTATCAAGGAATATCAGGGTTGCTATGCAGAGGCAGGCAATAGCAAACCACTTCTATTTGTCTCTGCCTTGAAAACCCTAAGGAGGCACCAAAAGTCAGCTGTAACTTGATGACACTTTTCTTCACCACAGCCTGATACTGGGTGAGGCTTGGCTCCTGGGAACATCTAGTTCCCTAAATAAATGTGATGAGATAAAGGGATGGGCTTGTTTACTCTGTTGGCTCTTCTATCTTTATTGTGGTATGGGACCAAAATATGGCTACTGGCCCATGCAGAGAAAGAGATAACAGAAGCTGGTCTTCTGTGAAGATTAGGATTGTCAACTCTGGGTTGGGAAATCCCTGGAGATTTGGGGGTGGAGCCTGGGGAGGGCAGAGTTTGGGAAGAGGAGAGAGCTCTTCAGGAATGTAATGATATAGAATCCACCCTCCAAAGCAAGCATTTTCTCCAAGGGAACTGATCTCTGTGGTCTGGAGATCAGTTGTAATTCTGGGAAATCTCCAGGCCCACCATAGAAGGATGGCAACCATAGTCAAGACTGAGTGAGAGGTGGATGAGAAAGACAGACTGTTAAATAGTGGGTTCCATGGATAAGCAGATCCCAAGTCTAGTGATCAGCTCTACTTTATTTCAGCAAGAACAAGACTGCTGGTCCAGGACCGCAGCCCTGTTTAAATGGCATGCAATTGCCACACCCAAACACATCCCATTCCCAAGGATACGCTGTTTACATAACATTGCTACTTCATTGGTTCTCTCCAGGATCCTGGTAAGCTATTGTTCTATGCTCCAAGCTCAGCCAGTCTCTGGTAGAAACACTCCTGTACTTTACCATTCCAAATACATAACACAAACCAAAATGGAGAGTTCTTAGCAGTGGGATGATGGATTCAGATTACCAAACATGTGGTTACTGCTTGAAATTTCACTGCACAGTGATTCTAACTGCATGGTTGACAATATAGCTCCAAAAGTATCTTAATACTTACATGAACACGTACTTAATAATTACACGAACATGGATTGATGATGACTGGGTTTCAGTATGGTTATGGTTTGGTCAATTAGAATGTACAAGTGGAGGCCTGTGATACTTGTAGGGGGATCTCTCCACCCCTTAGTTTTCCCACCAAATGGCAATGCTGCCAGGCTCACCATGGCTCCCGGCCACCCCTCTCCACAATACCAATGCTACTGAAGAGTGATGCTGCCCATCCACCTTACCCCATTGCTGACAATGCAGCTGGGCAAGGTGCGCCTCCTGGCCTTGCCTTGCCACCAGGCCTACTGCAGCTTCTTCCCCCATCTCTGCTACTATTACCGGGGTTGCTGTGGCTCCTGAGCACCCCCCACTGTCACTAACAATGCAGCTGGGGCAGGTGTATCTCCCAGCCCTGTCATCAGGCCCACTGCATCTTCTCCTTCCCCTCTTCACCACTGTCACTGGGGCTGCCGCAGCTCCCAGCCAGTCCCCCCATTGCTGCCATTGCGGCTGAGCCAGATGTACCTCCCAACCTTGCCACAAGGTTTGCTGCAGCTTCTCCCCCACCATTTTCCCTGCTGTCACTGGTGACACTGTGATTGCTGCCAACAGAGCAATTCAGATGCTCCTCCCAGACTCACCACCAGGACTGATGCAGCTTCTTCTCCCCACCATTGCTGCTGACGTCCTCTAGGTTTCCGTGGCTCCTGGCTACCCCCTCACCAACAACACATGGAAAGAGCGAAATGTGCCAGGCTCAATTACCCCAATGATATTTTTAACATTTGACTCCCCCCCCCGGAAACCTGGGGAGGGCTCCCAGGTTTGCAGAAAAATATGTTTACTTTCACCATGGCCCCAAAGCAGTGGATTTAGATATCCGCAGATGGGGGCCAGACTTAGTTATTAATATATAAATGTCCATAATGTTTAACCATGGGTACCGCTCCCATAGTTTGTCTCTTAACCTGGTTATGATCCCATTTAGTGAAACCATGATTTAGCTGTCCTATCTAAGGCCTGGTCAGAGGAACTCTAGATAGGTAGAGATGTTCAAAGACTCCCATGATGCCATGCAGGTGGAAATGTAGGGCCATTGCCTATGTTATGGCTTTCTGAGTGAATATGTAGTATTTCAATATTACATTACAAACCCACATCTCAAACCATAATTCTACATTTTCATCTGCAGGAAATCCTTAACCGTTGTGTAGGTATACAGACATAATGCTTAATCATGGTTAAAAAGAAAAACACAGCCAAACATTATTTGCATAAGGCCATGGTCATCTGAATTTACCATAGACATTGTTAGGATCTGTTTGACACTGTTGTTTATAAACTGGGAACAGTATATTCTGTTTATAAGAACAGGACCATTAATAGACAGCTGTTTGGATAACCGTCAAGGAAGACCCTGCCCTCAGTTTGCAAGATCTGAGCAAGGCTGTTAATGATAGGATGCAGAGGTCGATTCGGGGGGGATCGTGGGGGATCGCAGTTCCCCCGGGTGAGGTGCGGGGAGGCGGGGCACATGACGAAGCCCCACCCCCTGCTTCCGGCCGCCCCGCTTCCGGCCCTCATTCAGCCAGGAGGAGGCAGGAGAAGAGGGAGGGTAAGTTGCTTCCTCCCCGCCTCTCCCCACCCCTGCCTGCCTGGGGCCAGGGAGGGCCTTGGCGGGGCTTCCTCGCACTCCCGCCGGCCTTGCAGGTCGACCGCTGGGCCTTATGACACACTTCCAGTGATGGTAGGGGGTGTGGCCTTATGACACACTTCTGGTGATGTCAGGGGGTGTGGTATATGCTAATGAGTTATGCTAATGAGTTCCCCTAGCTCTTTTTCTACGAAACGACCCCTGATAGGATGTTTTGGAAGTAATTCATTCATAAGGTCACCATGAGTTGGAAGTGACTTAACTGCACACATTCTGATAACAAGTTGTTTAAAAATCACACAGGGAGGCTTGTTTTCTGTGTATTTCATTGTATTTGAATCGAGTGAAATGTCCAGTCAAATAGTTATCACAGTGAATGAGAGGTCAGAAGAGATTATATTGTTATTTATTAATTTATTTGAAAGTGAGCCACTGCATAACCTTAGGAATGGCGTTTGCGAGGTACACTGTTGTGATTAATGGTTTTATCCATTGATTGGGATGGTTTCAGATAGATGGAAACTTTAAAAAGAAATGTTTTCATTATCTGTGTGCCCTTTTAAATTGGTATCTTTTTATTTGTACTTCACTTCTTTTTTCAGTTCTCAGTAACTTAAATTAATATTTCTTTTTTGTGTGTGGGAAAGTACTGTGTATTCTAATTCCTAAGATAAAAATCCAAGATAAAAAAGTATTCTTTACATGGTTGAGATGATCTAGTTTCCCATTTCATTCAGCAAAGAGCAGTGCAGTGGGGATACTCCCGTGGATATCTGAGACAATGTGCAGAATTTCAGGTGAATCTGACCCCATGTGGTAGAAGAGTGGAAAACTCAATGGAAGGAAAGGGACACGATCTACACATCATCACTGATATAGTTTACTATGAGTAACATTTAGAATGTAAGCTGAGTTTTCATATAAATGCCAGATGATGATTACTCTGTTGTGCCCGTTTCCTCTGCAAGTAACCTTTGGGTATATTTTATGTCTGTATGTGTGTTTCTCTATTATAGATTCCAGACAGAACTCAATTACGATGTTCTAGAAGTGCATGATGGACCCAACCTTTTGTCACCTCTTCTAGGATCTTACAATGGCACACAAGTCCCCCAGTTTTTATTCAGTAGCAGCAATTTCATTTACCTTCTCTTTACAACAGACAATAGCCGCTCTAATAATGGATTCAAGATCCACTATGAAAGTAAGTGAATACTGCATCCCTTAATGTGTGAGTTTCCTGTTTTGCCTGAGTCTGAAACATTGCATTATATTTACCATGTATTTGTGGGTCCTTGCCTGTATGAGGCAATACCTCTTACTATGACACCCCATCTTCTCAGCTAAATGATAGGACAACAAAATTACAGGCTTAGATGTACTCATGGAAAGCTACTCTTGCATACCTAAGTATGCAGGGTAGTACAAAGTTCATGGTCATTCTGCAGCTCTTTGTGTCTACAGGATACTGTTCTGTACCAAGAGTAACATTTCTACTCTTCTTTAAACCAATCAAGGAAATTTATCCCCCCCCCCAAAAAAAGCAGGTCCCATGTAGTTTGTTTGCCCTGTATTCTGTTTATTTCGGGGGGGGGATGAGTTTTGGTGGATAAATAAAAGTTCCCCAAGATAATTAGGGTTTTGGGACGGAGTTGAATTTACTTAGCCAGTATTCTTTTTGAGAAATACAGTGCTGTTATTTCATCGTCCTTAGAGTATAAGGACCCATCAAGGGCAATTGATTGAGACATCACAGTTCCATGATTAGAGAGAAAATGGCTACTCTGAACTGATTTTGTGCTGTCTGCAAGTGAACAAAGTCTGTGAAAATGTTTAAAACTTGTTATGTTAATGGTTTGACGACTTTGTTTAGTATCATTATTAAGGCTAGAAAGTGATGATAGGGTGATTACCTTGTTAAGAGAAACCTGCATTCTTAAGAAACCCCCACGACCTTGCACTTGATTTATTTCAGTGTTGATCCAATCTATTTCAACCCATGAGCAACTTTGGACACTGAACAACTCTTTAGATGGTTTGGAGGTTCACCATTGCTTGGGTGCTTTAAAATTCAATGTCTGTGTTCTGGGTAAAGCAGCAATGAGGAGGCAAAGATCAAAAGTATTTATAATAACAGCGTAGAGAGGGTGATTTATTGCAAACAAGTTGGGAAATATTTAAAGGAAGAAGACTATAGAACTGAATTGCCTTCCTAGTGCAGATTTCACTCAATCTTTGATTTCTGGTATTGCTTCATAACTTCTTACTTATAGTGACCTCAGATAAATGACAGAAGATAGTTCTAATTATAAGAAAATCAACACTGTTTAAATCCTTGCTATTCTATCATTTTGAAATTAGAAAATCCAAGTTTGAAGATGTGGAAATAACTATTTCAGAGCAATTCAGTCGCTGGAGACATACAGAGACTTTCTCACACCAAGAAAACCTGGAGTTCTTTTAATGTTTCTGTGCAAGCTAAGGCTGACCGGTTTGCATTTTCTTGGCATTGACTACCTGCCATAAATATACAACACCAATATCAGTTGTTAAAAGTAACAGTCAAGAAAGGATTCCCCCCCTCCAAATTTATTTTTGATTTTCCCGCCTCAGCAGTGTTCCCAAGGTGGCTAACACTAATTCAATTATTGTAAAATGAAGCTATAAAAATGCTAAAAGCTTATTTTAAAAATCTATAACTATTATAAACAATAAACTCGAGGCAATTGAACTAGACACAAAACTAGTGGTTGGAAGTGTTCTTCATTTGCAGGCTTTGTTTTGTTTTGTCCTAACCATTTCTTTCTGCACAGTATTGTTTACTAACAACCCTAGAGACCTCTTTTGGAGGAGAGTTAATTTTCTCCTGCAATTAACATGCCATTACAAAGCACACCAGTCTCAAGGTAAAACTGGTTTGGGATTTACATAATTAAAATGCAGGTATTATACAGCATCATCATCCTCATATATCAACCTAGTGCTTATGAGGGTGGTGAAAGCTGGTGTGGTACAGTGGTTAGAACATTGGACAAAAATTGGGGAGAGCTAGTTTTTGGCTCTCCACTGAGCTCACTGGGTGACCTTGGACCAGACAATAAGGCCATAGTTTAACTGAATTGAAGGCACATTTTTTAAAGGAACATGTCTGTTTCTGTTTATTGTATGTATTCTTTTGCATACTATATTGCTTTAGTGGTGGGCCTACATTTTTGGGACCCTGAAGCTTGAACTGTTGTGGGGGGCCCTTCTCAACCAGGACAATAGGGCCACATCCAACAAGGTCCAAAGGGCCTTGTTGACCTTGCAAAGACCTTGAGGCCCATATTAGAGCATATTCTAAGGTCAATATTAAGTACTTCAACCCATTGGCTTATGATTCTGTCGCTAAAATAGCCTCATTTTAATAACAAACACTTAAAAAAAACTCCATCAATCTTGTTGAAAAATTCACTCATTTTTTTAAAAAAAGTTGCTTTAGGGCTCCTTCAGGATTAGGGGCCCTTAAGTTTAAATTTCATTAGTTTCATAGTAGATCTGCCCCTGTATTGCTTTCTACTTTTGTAAGTCCGTTCTTTTTTGCATTGTTTATGACATACCGTATCTGATTTTTTTTGCTTGTTTGTATCATTTCTAAGTTTTGTGCTCCTAGTGCTCTCATATTGCTTGCTGGATGTTTCAAGTACATTTCATTGCATTGATTTGCATTGTGCAATCTGCCTTGAATCTCAACAAGAAAGGCAAGGTGTAAATAAAATTAAAAATAAATAAATAAGTCACTGTCTTTCTGCCTGACCTACCTCACTGGGTCGCTGTAATGACAGCATGCAGAAGAGGAGACCATCATGAGTTAGAAGATGGGTGAGATTAAAAAAAAAAGTATAGGTAGGGTGGTGGAGTATTCATATGCATTAGCAATTTTAACAGTATGACCATGAGAAGGATTATCCTCACATTTGATTTGGAGATTATGAGGCCGAAAGGTAGTGGCTTCCTTAACAGTAAATCCATGGACTAGGCAAAACCTGAATTAGGACCACCCACACTGGTACTTTTAATCACACCACCTCCCTGATTTCATTATTTAAAAGAGATACTTGATACAGAACACATGTCTGTACAGATGAGGGAAGAATTGCAGGTGTTTCCCAGGTGGGAGAGTAGAGTGTGCTGTGGAAACTTGACTGCAGTTTAACCACAAAGGTATCTGCACTTGGTGAACCAGTAGGATCTGAGTACATCTTTCAATGAAACTCTGAAATTCTAAGTCAAATTAAAAGTTAAGCACTTGATCATACTCAGGCTTAAATGCTTCTGTAAGATTAAGAATGAGTTTATGTTCCTTGATTGAGGTATTATTGGAGTCATATTCTATAGATATGGAGTTATTGTGGAATTAATCTCACCAGCCTTGTCTCCAAGTCAGTCAATATTCTATTAGATTTGTGTTAGTATTGTTTTGAAACCTTGCATTACCAGACAGGAGAAACTCTAGTGAAAAGTAATATGAGTATTATATTTCTGTGATTATAATATTTATTTCCAGGAAACAAAAAGAGAGGCTGGTGCGTTCTAGAGGGAAGAGGGGAGATCATGAAAAGGTAATAGACTTTTTGCTGTT
>NW_015170287.1:615217-653463 GCF_001447785.1 Gekko japonicus | reverse complement strand
CACACACACACACACACACACACACACACAGACACACACACACACACACACACACACACACAGACACACAGACACGCAGACACACAGACACACAGACACACAGACACATTTATACCCCAGATCATATTACTCAATATAACATACACATCAATGTCCCCATTCACATACCATTTCTGCAAACACCCTTCCAACCTGCAATGCCCTTGTTTCTTACCAAAATAAAATATAGTGGCATATAGATTAATGTAAAACTCAGTATTTATAATGGTCCCCCTCCCCTGGATTGAAGGATACCATTCTTCATATAATCTTTGGAACTTTCTTTCTTGCACTTCAGGTGTAACAGTTAACACCTACTCTTGTTTGGATCCTGGCATACCAGTCCATGGCCGTCGTTATGGGCATGACTTTTCCATTGGATCAACAGTATCATTTGGTTGTGACCCAGGTTACAGACTGAGCCATGAAGAGCCTCTGCTCTGTGAAAAGAACCACTGGTGGAGCCACCCACTTCCTACTTGTGATGGTAAGATTTAATTCAACCGATATATAAACCGATCTACAGTGTGTTCCTATTGGTTTAAAGCCAGCCAGCTTTTCAACTGCTGGAAAGGATTGAGAGTAGGATTGCAAACTCTGGCTTGTGAAATTCCTGGAGATTTGGGGTTGGAGCCTGGGGAGGGAGCTCAGCATGGGTGTGATGCCATACAGTGTACTCTCCAAAGCTGCCATTTCCTCCAGGGGAGCTAATTAGGGTTGCCAGGCCCTGTGCTCTCACCAGTGGGGGGTGGGAGGGAACTTTCCAGGAGTGGGGGGGGCATGGTGATGGCACTGTGTATGACGTTCCTGGTGTCATGATGCCGTGCGGAAGTGATGTCATCACATCAGGGATGTCATGTAGCAGCCCTCTGGTATTTTGAGAGCGTCACCCCATGACGCTCCCAGCACTATCATGTCACTTTTGTGTGACGCCATCATGCTGGGGACTTCACACCAGGTCATGACAGTTGGGGGTGGGGCTTCCCTGGGCTGGCCAGTTGGCCGGCAGTGGGCAGGAGCTCGCAAAATCAGGGGATCCCTCATTCCCACCTAGGGGCTGTCAACCCTAGTGCCAATCTCTGTCGTTTAGAGATCAGCTGTAATTCTGGGAGAAGTCCAGGCTCCACCTAGAGAATGACAATGCTAAATGTTGGGTCCCCCTCAGGCCATCAAAAAACACTACAACGGCAATCAAGGGACAAAAGTCACATGTGCCAGAGATTGTGGTAAGGAGGGGAACTGGGCAGGATAGTGTGAAAGTTCCAGCTGTGTCTAACCTTTTGGTTTTCAGCTTTCTCCATGTAGCTGTCTTCTGTACATAGCTCTGTTATAGTATCCCAAAAGTGCTGGTTCACACAATACCATGGGATGAGCAGAGGTTGGAAGCAGTTTTGTAAATAGTGTTACTGTGCCTTTAAGGCATAATTTCTCTGAGTCTGCTTTGGTTTAGCAAATCTAGTTTATTGTCTCCAATTAGCAGTGTGCTCCAGGCCCAGTTGTTTGTAAGTAATTATAGCTCTCTAGATATAATTATAACCTCATATTTTGGTCTCCAGTAAAGATAGTTGACACCTCATGCGATCATTTATTATGATTGGGAACCTCATGTTTATTCTCACAGCATGTATATATTTTTAAATTGCTGCAAGGTTTTCTTATGTTTTTCTAGTTTTGCAGAAGGTTGAAATAGAGTGTTCCTGTATGTATTATCTTATTATTGCTACATTGTTTTCTTCTTACGTAATACCATTTGCAGCATTGTTTAACATCATGTTTAATATTTGTGCTTTGTTTCAGATTTCTTTGACCCTGGTCCTGTCACATTATTAGGTTTCTCATTCTATTGATTGCTTTGATTTACATTGTATAATCTGCCTTGAGTCTCAGTGACAAAGGCAGACTAGAAGTAATATAATTAAAACATGGGAAACATTTGTTAAAATAAGCTAGTTAACACTTTGGAGAGTTATTATCTTGTTATCAAGGTGGCCATTGTTCTTAGACCTCAGCTTGGTTATGTTCTAACTATTCTTGGCTAGGTAGGAGCTAATACTTGAGATTTAGTCTGCATCGAGAAAGCTGTATGAACCGTCACAATTTTTCCCAGGTTCAGTGAGAGATTGTTTGGTGTTCCATTCATTGATTATATTACTCCTGGGTTGCAGGCATAGTTCTGCTTCAGTCCTATATCTAGTTCCATTTCAGGTAAATTTTATGAATTCGTAACGAGTTATATGGGCTGGCTCAATCCCGTTAGATCTCGGAATTTAAGCAGGGTCTGTCTTGGCTGAAAGGGTGACCTCCAAGAAATACCAGGGCTATGACGCAGAGGCAGACAATGGCAAACCACCTCTGAAATGTTGCTTGCCTTAAAAACAAGTCTAGCTTGCCACCAAGTGGTGCATAATGCTATGTTTGGTGTAGTGGTTAAGTGTGCAGACTCTAATTTGGGAGAACCGGGTTTGATTCCCCACTCCTCCACTCACAGATGCTGGATGACCTTGGGCAAGCCATAGTTCTGACAAGAGCTGTCCTTGAAAGAGCAGTTCTTGAAAGAGCTCTCTCAGCCCCACCTACCTCACAGGGTGTCTGTTGTGGGGAGGGGGAGGGGAAGGGGAAGGAGTCTATAAGCCGCTCTGAGACTCCGAGTGAAGGGCGGGGTATAAATCCAATCTCCTCCTCCTCCTTCTAAAAGAGCTAGAGCTTCTGAATGCCAGACAAACTTAGGATCTCCTGGCTATTCTATACACAATGCCATACAATATTATTTTGATGATATGGGTTTTTCCGGGAAGATTTTCAATAAGAAAATTGAATAAGAAAAATTTCCAGAATAATTCCAAATTCCCAAAACAGAGTTTGTGTTGATTTGTATTTACTAAACAAAAAGTACACCATGTTAATTTTATGTCTCAGTAGCTAAATATGGTTGCCAGATCCGATCTTCTCCCTGGTGGGGGGATCTCCCTTTAGGTGCTCGCAGCCAGCGGGCCATGCACACTGCTGCTTGGAGATTGGGAGTGCGGGGACTGAGCCCCACCAGCTGCGAGCACTTTAAAGGATCCCTTTAAGTGTTCGCAGCCAACGGGCTCCATGCACCTGATCTCCAAGAGGCAAAGCTGTTTGGAATCCTGGCATGCCGCCCGCAGCCACCCCTCTCCCTCCCCTCTCTCAGGAGAGAAGGGAGAGGGGTGGTTGTGGGCATCCATGTTTGGTGGTGGGCTGAACCCCCCCCCCAAAAAAAGTGGGTAAACACTGCCAGCCCAGGGGTCTGTCAGCCCTATAGCTGAACTCAAACATGTTACTGGGGAAAATAATTAAATGTAGTCTAAATGTTCAATCAAATTCAAAATGGTATGCAGATATTATGGTATTGGAATAATACTTATAACAATGTAGAAAAGTAGAGTATGCACGTCATTTATGATGTTTAAAGCTCTAAAAACTACTGATGTGTTCATTTTAATATGTCCAAAGAATAGTGCATGATATGCTCATGTATTGCAACAGAATTTAAGTCTTCCATGGAGATCACTGGGGCACCTTAGTTTCACTGGCACTCTGTTGCATTACTTGTTAGTTTCATAACACCATGTTAGAGGAGAAGGGTAAATAATTTTATTTTAGTTTTGGGTTTGATGTGACCTGGACATCTCATCTGGTGAATTCATAACTTGATTTTATTTAATTTTTTAAAAAGGGAGTCATTGTATGTATTTATCATCCAGAAACACAGCCAGTTAACAAAATCAATAAGACCCACATGTACTCTCTCACACAATTCCTAGCAATAATAATATAAAATAACCCTTGGGTTTGATCCAGACTAAACTGGCAATTTCTTGTTTCCACCGGAGACCCTCCTACATGCCATTCCTTGGGGTCCCCATCCCCCAGGAGCAGTATTATGTGGAGATCCGTGGGCTGCAGTGTGTATGGGGGTGGGAGAGACAGAAAAGTTCAGTTTTGCCACTTAAACATTTAGTCTGGATCCAACTAATTAATTATGCCGTTGAAATTGCCTAGTTCACCTAATATGGCACTGTTGTTGACAACCATTCATTGTTATAAAGCAATGAATCTTTAGACATTTCATTCTTTTTGTGTGTTTTTTGGTATTTTTTAGTATTTGTGTGTGTGTGTATGTCTGCACCTGGAAGTCACATTGACCTCTGGTGACTGACCCCTACTGGGGGCTGAATAAAGCCTGCCTGTGTCCTTCCGACTTGGTATTCCAAGGAAGTCTCCCATCCAAGTATTAACCACAGTTGACCTTGCTTAGCCTCCAAGATCTGACAAGATCGGGCTTGCCTGGGCTATCCAGGTCAGGGTTGCATTTCATTTTTTTTAGTGGAAAAATAAAGCACTGGAAATATTTTCACTGCACATCTCTGATCATCAAAAAATGTTGACTTCCTTATTACATTTCCCTCCTGCTTTTAATTTGTTTATACCATATGGCTCTTGGCCTGGCATCTCATTCATAATGATAGTGCTTCACTTTTGCCCTACTACAGAATTGCTCATTCCTATTTACTTTCTCATGAATGCCCCATTCCAGGGTTACTCTTTTTATCTTGCTCATCTTAGTGTACCTTGCTTTTGCTTCTGATCGGCAGTTTCTCTACTAATTGACTAGACTGATCTCCTTTGACTTTTCTACTCAGTATTTTGGCTTCTTCCAAGTCATTTAGGGGTTGCCAACACTGGATGGCAACCAAGAGGAGAGGCAGGGGGCAAGGATGGGAAGGATGACATAGTGACAATAGTTGTCTGCCCTGGAGGAGAAAAACAGTCACTCAGCTGAACCTACGGGAGTGTTGCTCTAGCATCCAGTCATCTGTCAGAGGGAGGATGGAATGTTGGAGGGAAGCACAGCAGGTGGGGTTCACATTTGCCTCATTCAGAGGTCAGTGATCATTTTTGGGTGTGCCTCAGCAAAAGGGCAGACAGTTTGAAGGGTATTTCTGCCTGGTAGTAAGGCAGAGTGGTTTAACTCTACCTCTGAGAAAGAATAGAGTACTTGATTGTTGGGTCTGTCTCTGGTAATGACCAGACCTTGTGCCATTTAGTTGGACTCCAGGGAAAGGACAGGTAGATGTGGGTGGAATACTGCGTGTAAAAGGATCCAACCTAGTGGCTACTCAGTGAAAGCCTGTTTGTACCTGTAAGCAGTAAAGAGAATTCAAACCACACCCTGAAGCCATAACTAACTTAAACATATGTGCATCAGCAAGGTTTCTCGTTTGACCATCTGGAGACCTGTGCTTCTTATCTGCTCTTTAAAACCACCCTGTAGATAAATAAATCTTCATTCACACAACTCCTGCCTCAGTCATTTCTGTGTTCTATTTGCCCGCCCCAAAACTTAACTTGTGGCAGCGAACCCAAAGCCTAAGCATTTGCAGCACTAAGAACATCTTGTGACTTGGGTAAAGGTTTAAAGTTTAGAACAAACTTGGTTCCACAAAATTATAAGAGGCTGTGTGGGTCCCCTCAGTTGGTAGAAGAGGCCTGCCACAGATCTCCTTTGTGTTTTCAATTTTGGCTTCTTTCAAGCCAGATCGGGGTTTTGAAAATTGGGTGGCAACTTGCAGGAGAGGCAGGGAGGGGAGGAATGACATGGTGCCAATGGTGCAACATAACTTCTGGCAAAAACTGGGAAGTGATGCCATTGCATTGATGTGGCACTCTATGATCCCTCTGGAGAAAAGTAGCTTGGGAAAAGTTGCAGGAGAAATGCAGTGGATTCGGAAAGATTAAGGTAGTCCCTTCACGCCACACTTTTTCCCACCATAGAAAACAATGGAGGGGATAGGGGCAACCTGTTTGGGGGCCCGTAGAATTGGACCCCCTGGTCCAATGTTTTTTAAACTTGGTGGGTATCTTAGGGAGAGGCTCCAGCAGCTACCCTGTGAGTTTGGAGTCTCTCTCTCTCAAACCCCATCCCCTCCAGCCCCCAGAATATACCCTATGTTTTCACCATTGACTTCAATGGCCCATAGGATATAATGGGGCCGAATTGCCACCGAGATTCGGCGGCAATTCGGCGGCAAGCCGATTCAAATCAGAGAATTTGAATTGGCCTGCAGCAGCCCAAAAGGGGTCCGAATGGGCCATTTTCGGGGGTGCATTTGATTCGGACGAACCGAATGCACATCCCTAGTGAACACTTACAAGGGATGCTTTAGGCTGATCCTGTATTGAGCAGGAGGTAGGACTAGAGGGCCTGTATTGCCCCTTCCAACTCTATGATGCTACAATTCTAACTTTCTAAGGATTGTCAACTGTACTTAGAAGTCAAGGCATGGGAGGATTAGCACTGACAGAAGGTCTCCATGTGAACTAGAGAGGTGTGATTTCTTTTACATGACACCATGTGACAGCATGATGGACTGGTGACTGTTAAACTTGCTCTTCTGAGCTATCTTGTCCTTGCTGCAGAGGATTGCTTTCCACAGCTTGTAACAGTCTATTCTGATGCTACTGTAGCTCACAGTTAATGGAGATGGATCTTATTTCATGAATAGAGCCTGTGTGCAGAAGCAATTCTTCTTATGCTACTAGGCACTACATGCTTACCATATAAAAATAAACACTATTAAGGATATCCCTGTGAACAGTATTCTCTGCTGCACAATAACATTACATATTGTGACAAATGTCTTCTTTGGGATGCTGAACTAGTGTGCAGTTCATTAAGTAAATGAGATTCTCTCCCCCCACTCTAGAGTACATCAGTAAATGGCAATTGTCCACTGAATAAATATCCTCTGAAGGCAAGATTGAGTATATTTATTCTGGTCCATTTATGGTAGCTCATGTTAATGTTCTTACTCTATTGGGTCTTTCAGTGTTAATTTTTTTAAAAAAAGAATTGGGCTAAATCTGGGCAAAGAATCATTCTCCCAAGATCTGTCCCTTGTATGAACTCAAAATTAGATCAGTTCTATAGTTTATTGCCTTTGTGGCTAGCACAGTCTTTTGGTATGGCTTTAGCTGCCCTGTAATTCGAAGTGCAATCCTGTGCAGTTATTCCAAGCTAATGGATTTACAGGAGTGCACTGTTAGAGCACTAAAAAGTTAGACCTGGGCCTAGCACCATTGGTCATGGCTGGTTGGAAAGGTTCTCCCTCCATCCATCTTTTCCCATCATATCTAATCTAGTAAGAGGAGACCTAGCTTTGTGTCTGGCAGTAACAAAATATCACTTGTTTTATGTGTAGTTCTGTGGCCAAGCAGCAACTGTAGGAGCAACAGCTGCAGAATTGTGAAGGATTGTTGCTGTGCAGATGGTGAAAGTAGGGTTTCATCTGGGATTATCAACTCTGAATTCAGAAATTCCTGGTGATTTACAGGCGGAACCTGTAGAGGGCAGAGTTTGTGTAGGGGAGGGATGTCATAGAGTTCACTATTCAAAGCAGCCATTTTCTCCAAAGGAACTGATTTCTGTAGTCTGGAAAACAGTGGTAATTCTATGAGAACTCCAGCCACCAGTTTCAGTTCAGTTCAGTTCGGTATGTAACCACTACAACTCCAAGGCTAAGTCAAGGACGAGAGATCACAGGACAGGCTGAACTTTGTAAGGAAAAACAACCGTGATATGATAATGAAACTTTGTTATCCAGCGAAAAAATATATCTTCTTTAATTATCCAGCGAAAAACAAATCCATAAAGGTGTTTTCTTTGAAGTAAATTGGTCTCAAGTTTTTCTTTCTGACATACAGCGCTCAATGGACCATTTCACTCAAGGTTTTATCAGATGAGACCTTACACTAGAAAATATACAAAAACACGTACGTTTTTCACCACTTATAGTCTGAATGCACCCAAAACAGTGATCAGAATACTGTTGTTTTTAAAGGGAAAAAACCCTCAAATAACTCACCCTTTTGTATTTTTTCTACTCCCTCTTCCTTTCTAGTTTGCACTGTACCGTCAGAAAGAAAAACTTGAGACCAACTTGCTTCAAACACTTTTATGATTTGTTATTCACTGGATAATTAAAGAAGATATATTTTTTCTCTAACAAGGTTTCATCATCATATCACGTTGTTTTTCCTTACGAAGTACCACCTGGACGCTGCTAACCCTAGCAAACTTTGGTCCCAGAGAGAAGTTGGTTGTTTCTGATCACTGCCTTCTCAGGCCACATTTCCTGTTCTCTCCATGTCACACTGATGTTGCTTCCTGTATTTAGATTTTGCTTGTTGATAGTTGCTGGAAAGACTTCCTTTGGCTACTGATTCTTTATTCACATCTGACCTTGATTGTGGAGCTCCTTGACTGAAAGTGAAGGCCTTCCTGTTTGAGTTTTGAGTCTTATTTGTGCATAGAATGGTATATGCAGATGCATTCAAGCGTAAAAAACTGAAAATAACTGTACAAGGTAGTTAGTCTTGAATTTTTCCCCCTGAATAATTTCCAAATCAGTTATTCCAGTCTTAGAAACAGCGTTGCTGGTGGCAAAGAAGAAAAGAATCCCTATATTTGCAAAACTGAGTGCATTTTAAAGATGGTATTTAGTCAGCTTGCATGAGAATTAAAATAGATAACTTTTTTTTTTTTGCTCTTGAGCTTATTCCATTTACCCATCATTGCTGGAATGAAATATGAAGCCTATCCAGCATTTTGTTAATTTACATTTTGAAACCCCCCCCTTTTGATTGAGATGCACAGTTCTGAATCCAGAATTTGTGGTATGTCACTTGTTTGCACTGCAAGCAGGAAAACAAAAGTACTTAGTAAAGTACTGGATCTGTTCAGGTAGGAGAAAATATTTTGAAGAAAGAACAACTATTCACATCTGAACAAAGTAATATGATGGTGTAAGGATGAGGTTTGTGTGCCTGCTCTGTACTTACACATGCTCTATGCTTGCATATGGTGGGCAGCCCTGTGCTTACACATGGTGGGTATCTCTGGGCTTGTGCTTTGTGGGCAGCTGAGGAATGGAAGGCTTCCTTTAAAAACTTAGTCTGCAGTCACACACACTAAATAATCTACTTTCAATCCACTTTCAAACAGGATTTTTACTGTGTGAACTGGCACAATCCACTTTGAAAGTGTGCTGAAATTGGATTGAAAGTGGATTATTTAGTGTGTGTGACCGCAGCCATGGAGTGTTTGATTGTCTGCCTTCTGTTGATGGAGGCTAATCATTACTGGGTATGTTTAGGAGTTTGCCTTTTGTTAAGACCAACATGCATCTCATACTTTTGGAATCTGTTGACTTGACTTGGTTGTGTTGGTCATCATACTTTTGAAGGCCTCTTCCTGATCTTTTCATTGTGGTTAACAAATCAGAAACACACTCTTTGTACATACACATGCCATGGCTAGTGATGAAAAAGAGAAGGAGAAACAGAATTTCCACAGGGGATAGGAAGTACATACATCTGTGAGGCGATTGTGATCTGCTCACCAGGGTTAAAAGCTGGGGAAGCTTTGGCTTGGATCCAGCAATGTGCAAGAGGAAACATAAACAGGTTCAGTGCAGTTCTGCTTGTGCAAGATCTCGGTGCTACACCTAGTGCTTTCCCCCCTATGTTATGGTACTGTCTGCTCAAGATCATGTAGAAATGTTTGTGGGGGGGTACAATACATTTGACATATTGCAAGCAGCCATCGTAGTTTGTTTCTTGTGTTTCCACTTGTGCAAGAGCTCTAACACAAGGAGGAATTTGGTACAAGATCCAACCCTTCGTGTCTGCATTTGGGAACAGTTACCCTTCATGTGACTATGTATTATGGTAGCTGGCATGCCATACATATCACCATCACCATCTTTCCTTCCCAAAGGTTTCCTAAGTACCCACTCTACAGTAGAAGGATTACTGAATAGCTGTAGGTAACTGTGCACATCCTGCTGTTTGTCATGTTACGTCCAGGAAGAGACATGTGTCTTAATCAACCATGCTGTGTGAAAGGGTGGATTTTCTATTGACTTGACTTGGTTGTGTTGGTCATCATACTTTTGAAGGCCTCTTCCTGATCTTTTCATTGTGGTTAACAAATCAGAAACACACTCTTTGTACATACACATGCCATGGCTAGTGATGAAAAAGAGAAGGAGAAACAGAATTTCCACAGGGGATAGGAAGTACATACATCTGTGAGGCGATTGTGATCTGCTCACCAGGGTTAAAAGCTGGGGAAGCTTTGGCTTGGATCCAGCAATGTGCAAGAGGAAACATAAACAGGTTCAGTGCAGTTCTGCTTGTGCAAGATCTCGGTGCTACACCTAGTGCTTTCCCCCCTATGTTATGGTACTGTCTGCTCAAGATCATGTAGAAATGTTTGTGGGGGGGTACAATACATTTGACATATTGCAAGCAGCCATCGTAGTTTGTTTCTTGTGTTTCCACTTGTGCAAGAGCTCTAACACAAGGAGGGATTTGGTACAAGATCCAACCCTTCGTGTCTGCATTTGGGAACAGTTACCCTTCATGTGAATATGTATTATGGTAGCTAGCATGCCATACATATCACCATCACCATCTTTCCTTCCCAAAGGTTTCCTAAGTACCCACTTTACAGTAGAAGGATTACTGAATAGCTGCAGGTAACTGTGCACATCCTGCTGCTTGTCATGTTATGTCCAGGAAGAGACATGTGTCTTAATCAGCCATGCTGTGTGAAAGGGTGGATTTTCTACTTGGTAGCTATTAGAATTTAATTTAAGATGTATAGCTAGTGTGTAAGGGTGTGTTTGTATGTAAGGGCTGACAGATTTTAGCAATCTGGTGCTAACTCCCCCCACCCCCCCGTTAACTGGCACAAACACTGTGGGCAAGATGTATCATTTACAAGTGACTATGTCAGCATCATGCAGTGCATCTTGTCGCAACAATACTACAGTAGTGTTTCAAGCATGTGGGAGAGGAAAAATTCAAGTGATTTGAGCTATAACTGCATTGAGCATCTGAGAACACAAAGAAAATACAGAGGAATATATCTGTTTAAGTTGAGAATAAATTGGCAATTTTCCTTGATTCTCCTTTTCTGTTGCAGGCCACCCTTGTGTCATTGGTCAAGGTCCCCTACCACCTGGAGCATTCAGTGGGCTGCATTGGAAGGGGGGAGGCAGGAAAATTTAATCTTGAGCCAACCCATAGGATTGTATATGTAGCTTGGGAAAATAATGATTGTAACAATGAAAGCAGTTTAAGATTATTGGTCCTCACCTAAAATTACCAGATTTTCATTGGGTTATGGTCCTTTGTTACTGATGCTGAACTTTCAAAATGAAATGAAATAATATCTCAAACAGTATTTTGAAACTTCATGTTCTGAATTGTGATTCTTGGTTAGTCTTTGTAAATGGTAGTGTTTCTGTTCTGGTAGATCAATACAGCAATTTTATCTTGATGTAAAATAATGAAAGGAACCAGACTTTAGGAGCCTGCTGGAATCTGTGTTAAGAATGGGACAAAAGGAACCAATTTCAGTGAAGGGAAACTTATTTTCTTTAAGTGTTTAAATGTATTCTTCCAAAGCAAGATTGTAGGAAGGGGATGTGTGTAGGCTTGGTTTCAAAAGAACTGGGTTATCTTGTAAAGGGGGCAGTACAATGATTTATTAATCTCATTCTACATGGTTTTCATTCTGTGGGGTCATACATCCCAACACTATTGGTTTAAAAATGAGAAGCCGTGAAATCTGAAGTGTGGAATGCACTGAGAAAAAGAAGATGTTCATTTAAGCAAGTGCCGTGCTGCTTTGGCTACATTGACGGTCTTTCCAAGGGGAAACAGTATTGTTGTGCCTGATTAAATTTATGGCCAGACACGATAGCTTACTGATGAAAAACACTCATTTTAACGGGGTATGATGTTTAATGTTGTGATGCGACAGTGTTTTCCATAATCATAAAAAAGTGAAAATAAACAAGATTTGCCAATACTTCAGGCAAACCATAATTGTATTAAAGATCAATGTAACTATTGGGATAGATGTCAGTAGGAGATTAAGAAGCTATCAAACAAGTTTGCAGCTGTCTGTTAGTCAGATTGCTCATAGGATGAGTCTGTTTCTGATCTCCCAGCATTTCCCTGTATCCTGGCCTTGTTTGCTGGGAAACAGGAAAGCTTCAAGGGCGATTAGAAGCTGACAGAGGTTCAGCTAAAAATGGGCTTCTGACCTACCTCAGAGAGATCAGAAGTGAACCCTAATCCTAGCTAGGGTTGCCATCCCCCCCAATGCGGGCAGGGGTTCCTCCACTTTCGGGGGTCCCAATCCACTGCCGGCCAGCTGGCTGGCAGGGGAGCCCCACCCCCAAAGAGCCTCGGTGCACCCAATGTGCCCGGTGTGATGACATCACATGGAGGGGACATCATCACGTCAGGCACATCGCACGGGGATGCCCTAGCATTTTGGCCAAATGCCAGAGTGTCCTCTGGCACGACATGCCCGACACGATGATGTCGCTTCTGGGTGGTGTTATTGAGGTGCACAAAGTGTGTGTGCCAGACGATCCAGGAACCTGGACTGGAGCCCCCCGCCAGCAGCCAGGTAAGACCTGGCAACTCTAACCCTAGCTCCTGACCCTTCAAGCTAGGTGAGGGGAACAGAAGCAATGCTTCTGATATCCTCATTGCAAAAGGGAGAGGAGAAAGGTTTGTTTCCCTCCTCCCCCTTCAAGCTATTTGAGGGCGGGGGTGACAGAAGCAATTATTGTGATCTCCCTGGTGCAAAAGAGAAAGGAGAAGGAGCTCACCAGTGCAAAAGAAAAAAAACAGAGATTGTTCATTTCCTTTTGTCTGTAGGCCTAGCAGCAACTGGGGAGGGGGGGGAGAAGTGATCTTTTTCTCTCTCACCCCAAACTGAGAGCTTGAGCTACAAAGAACAGGTACAATCTCCTTTTTCCCTGCAGACCAAGGTTTTGTTGTGGAGAAGAGGAATCAGCTGTGCATCCGTCACCCCCCACCCATCTGCCACAGCTTAGTACCTTTGACATGCAGCATAGTTTCCACGGTGGAGAATCATTAACATTGCAATGTTTTATATTTTAGTTGGTAAGTTGTCTTGGGTGGATTCCCATAGAGACAAGGCATGCTAGGTGTCTAAATAAATCAATAAAATCAGAAGAACTGGCCATGCAGCGGATCCCTGCAATCAGCTGGGAGTCAGCTGCTCCCCACCCAAAAAAAAATCCTGTGTTGCATACAAATTTCCGAGGGTGGGGGAGAGAGAAGCAATTATTGTGATCTCCCTGGTGCAAAAGAGAAAGGAGAAGGAGCTCACCAGTGCAAAAGAAAAAAAACAGAGATTGTTCATTTCCTTTTGTCTGTAGGCCTAGCAGCAACTGGGGAGGGGGGGATAAGTGATCTTTTTATCTCTCATCTCACCCCAAACTGAGAGCTTGAGCTACAAAGAACAGGTACAATCTCCTTTTTCCCTGCAGACCAAGGTTTTGTTGTGGAGAAGAGGAATCAGCTGTGCATCTGTCACCCCCCCACCCATCTGCCACAGCTTAGTACCTTTGACATGCAGCATAGTTTCCACGGTGGAAAATCATTAACATTGCAATGTTTTATATTTAAGTTGGTAAGTTGTCTTGTGTGGATTCCCATAGAGACGCGGCATGCTAGTTTTCTAATTAAATCAATAAAATCAGAAGAACTGGACATGCAGCGGATCCCTGCAATCAGCTGGGAGTCAGCTGCTCCCCACCCCCAAAAAAATCCTGTGTTGCATACAAATTTCCCCAACAGGAAATCAGAAGATGATCCTTCATCTTCTGGGAGTTTAATTCTGATGGCTGCATGCTCCTGAAAATAAGAATATAAGAGACATGTTGGACCAGACCAGTGGTCCATCTAGTCCAACATCCTGTCTCACACAGTGGTCAACCAGTTCCTCTGGAAGACCACCAATAGGGCATAGGAGCCAAGACCTTCCCCTGATGTTGCCTCTGGCACTGGGATTCAGATGTTTAGTACCTCTGAATGCTGAGGTTCCATTCAGTCACCATGACTAGTAGCCACTGATAGACCTCTCCTCCATGAACCTATTCAGTCCCTTTTAAAGCTGTCTATGCCTGTGGCCATCACTACATCCTCTGACAGTGAATTCCACATTTTAATCACTCTATGTTTACAGGAATATTTACTTTTGTCCATTCTGAATCTACTGCCCATCAGCTTTATTAGATGCCCTCAAGTTCTAGTAGTTTGGGAGAGGGAGAAAAAGTTCCCTTTGTCAACTCTCTTCTCCTCATGCATCATTTTATGTACCTCTGTCATGACCCCCCATAGTCATCTCTTTTGTAAACTGAAAAATCCCAGACTCTTCAGCCTTTCCTCATAGGGAAGGTGCTCCAGCCCCCTAATCATCTTGGTTGCCCTCTTCTGTACTTTTTCCATCTCTGCAATGTCCTTTTTGAGATACAGTGATCAGAACTCTATGCAGTATGCTAAATGTGGCCACACCATAGATCTATACAGGAGCCTTATAATATCAGTCATTTTATGTTCAATCCCTTTCCTAATAATCCCTAACATAGAGTTTGCCTTTTTCACTGCTGGAGCACACTGGGTTGACACTTTCATTTTTTCGCCCCAGTGTGCAGCACCTTACCCTTACCAACACTGAATTTCATTTGCCACATTGTCACCTACTTACCCAGTTTGTGGAGATCCTCTTGGAACAAAAATGAATTAATTAAATAACACACACACAAACAAGCACATGTATATAAATGAATGGGCATTTCTGAATATAACAGGCAAAATTATTTCTGTCCTTGAGATCTGTTTAGAACAGAGGTGTCGAACTCATTTGTTATGAGGGCTGGATCTGACATAAATGTCACTTTGTCAGGCCGGGCCATGTGTGCCATAAAATGTAATGCCAGGTACCAGAGATATAAACATTATAAAGGATAGCAACTAGTAAGCCCTGAGTTGGTGTGTCCTCACTGCATGGCCCCATGGGCTGGGAGTGGTGTGCAGAGGAAAACCCACATGGGCAACTGGAGAGCCAGCAGTGTAGCTCTGGGCAGATGCTCCCATGCCCCAACAGAGGATTGTCTGTACCCCTTCCACGCAGCCATCTGAGACAGCATCCCCAGAGCTGCAGGCCGAATGGAGATGTATGAATGTGGCTGTAGTGGCCCCCAGTTTACCAGTCCCTGAAGTGAAGGGGTTCTGCTTGACTGCTGCAGACAAGGTTAGCCTGCCATTCTGAAGACACAAGTGAAGTGGCTCCACCCACCCACCCTCAAGCAGCCTTCTATTTCCTCCCTTGCACCAGTTGCTTGTGGGCTGCATAACAGCCCTGGATGGGCCAGTTCTGGCCCCCGGGCCTTATGTTTGACACCCCTGGTCTAGAGCAATATCGATGAAAAAATATTTCTGGAATTAATTTCTGTGTAATACTACATTTCAGTCTTAAAAGAAGAAGAAGAAGAAGTCACTGTTAAAAAGTTTGCTAAAATGACTTCACTGACAGAGAGTTTGATTACCTGAAGCTGACAACAGAGCTTTCACATTATTTAATTTGGAGGAATTATTAATGTTCATTAAGAACTGCAATCAACAAGTCTCAAATTATGCATATTGGTTAAATACTGTCAAATGGTAGAAGAACGGTTTTCTGTTTAGAAAGGTCTTTAATTTAAATTACTGAACAGCAACTGTAGCAAGGGAAGCTAAATGTTTAAGAAAAGAGTTAAGATTTAAGAAAAGTATGTGCTGAATGTCCCAACTTCGACTGAAGAGAGGCACATATTTTAGATAGTTCTGCAGTGCAATCCTAAGCAGAGTTATGCTTTTCTAAGCCCGTTGATTTAAACAAACTTAAATGGACACCGTCAAAAACCTGCGTGTTTATTTGGACAAAACGGAAGAAGCAAAGCCTCTGAGGATGATCTTAAATAGTTGGGCAGATTCATATGGGAAGATTAAATACTTAATATAATTGCCACTGCCAGTGCTTTCTCTCTGTTTCTCTTAAGGAAATTTGTTGGACAGCAGCATTTAGAAATTGCTGATATTAACCAACCTTTCCATGAAAGATTTTGAATGTGACAGAACAGGTGAGGGAGCAGAATACACATATGTTATGTACTCTCTGTTCTCAGGCACTAGAAATAAACATTTAATAGCTCCCACAGTGAAGAGATTTGCAAGAGCCCAGTGTGGCAAAAAAAAACCCAACCCAAACCCTTGAGCCTGATATGTGAGGAAGAGGAAGCAGAACAAACTTGTGCTTTCATTTTTCCCTCAGACACATGGTCACCTCAGAATTGGCTTCCACACAAGTGGTTTCATTATTTATTCTTTTCTTTCTTTCCTGTGTACCTGACTCTGGCCCCGTTCATACGAGGCAGTTTGGGCCGGGAGCGGGCCAGATCGGAAGCGCAGCAAACGGGAGCGATCCGACGTCAACATCTGCCTGGCGTCGCGCTCCCGCCCGTTATCCGGCCCTTCCCCCGTTGATGCGTGGCAAAAATGATTCATCCATTTGGGCCGCCTCTTCCTGGCCATGGGATCCATGGCATGTCTTGCCGCCGCCGCATCCCCAGCCCCCGGTCGAACTGTGCATGCCCGAGCATGCGCAGTTCGGCAGCCTCCCCTCCCACTCGCCTCTTTCTCCCCGGCATCTGATCGTGCCGGGGAGGCGTTTCTTTTTTAGCGAGGCTTTTAAAAGCTGCGCTTCTCCTCGTTTTTCCCCTGCCGTGTGGCAGGGGCCTCTCTCAGCTAAGACACTTAAAAGGTGGTTTACAGAACTAAAGCAAAAGCAAACCTTTCCATGAAAGATTTTGAATGTGACAGAACAGGTGAGGAAGCAGAATGCACAGATGTTATGTACTCTCTATTACCTACAGTTCTCAGGCACTAGAAATAAATGTTTAATAGCTCCCACAGTGAAGAGATGTGCAAGAGCCCAGTGTGCCAAAAAAAACCCAAAACAAACTCAAACCCTTGAGCCTGATATCTGAGGGAGAGGAAGCAGAACAAACTTGTGGTTCCATTTTTTCCTCAGACACATGGTCACCTCAGAATTGGCTTCCACACACGTGGTTTCATTATTTATTCTTTTCTTTCTTGCATGTGTACTTGACTGTCTCAGCTAAGGTGGTTTACAGAACTAAAGCAAAAGCGCTATGGGCTACAGAAGTAAAATTGGCAAGTAAGCAGCAGCATATAATCAACTGCAGAGCTTCATCATAGCCTGACCTGAATGGCCGAAACTAGTCCAATCTTGGAATCTAACCAGGGAGACCACCGAGGGATTCCAGGGTCGCTATGCAAAGGAAGGCAATGACAAACTACCTCTGAATGTCTCTTGCCTTGTAAACCCTAGGGAGTCACCATAATATTGCTGTAACTTGATGGTAATTTACATACACAAAGCCTCATCATAAAATGATCAGTTGTCCAAAAGCAGAGAGAGGCCCAAGAAACAAAACAATGAAATATGATATATAAACTTCAATTGTCAGTCCACAGATGCTCAAAGGAATGAGAGTGTTTTCAGTTTGTGCCTGAAGGTCATCAAATCTGGTACATTGACAGGGGGAGAGAGTTCCAAAGATCAAGAACAACAACAAAAAATGGCTACCCCGCTTCTGAAGGCAAGGCACACAAGCCCTCTTCACAAGTTACAGTGAATGCACATTATGTCCTTCATGTACATGTGTACATCTGTTTGTAGGAAAGAGCCAAACATGTTCACTTCACAAAGGAACCCAGCGACCTGTACCTGGATCGATGTGGGGTTTCAGTCACACATTCAGCTGTACATTCAATAAATGTAATATGAGAATTCAATAAATGTAATATGAGAATTGATTAACGTATGAATAAAGAACAATCAAGCGCCGTTTGTACATCAATTCACCGTAACTAGTGAACAGGGCTATACAGCAAGTTTTTAAGGATGGATTTAGCTTTTAGGCACATTCATGTGACAGCAATAGAAGTTACCCTAGTCCCAAGTGGTTTAGTGTACTTTATTTGTAGAATGTGTTATGTGCAAACCACTCTCATTTAATTATTAATTTAATTGCATTTTATATATGCAGCCTTTCCTTGTGATTCAAGGTGGCTTCCAGGTCACACTCTAGGGTGTGTCCTCTAGTCTGTATAGTCTTTACCACAGAGACTAGGGGAAATACCTAGAGTGACACTATGTGAGAGCCATTGTTTTCTCCCACTCCTCAGTTCCACAGGGATAGGAAATTGTGGCTGGGAGCAGATAATGTCCTGCCCAGGGCAGGTACATGGGAGACCTATTAGCTCTTGGCTTTCAATGAAGCTTACAAAGCAATACACAATTAAACCCATGATTAAAAACAATTAAAACAGATTATAATTGTGTAAGTAATAATTTGCAACAAATTGCAATGGCTAGCAGCTTATTAAAAAAGACTTGTGGCTCCATTTAAACTGGTAATGTGATTTTGATGCAGCTGGTGGGACAGTGGTTTGGGAGGCCTCTGTTGACATAGTTACTGATGCCCTTCCCTTCTGCATTGCTTGCCCGTTGTTCCAGCATCCACTGCATGTACGTGCTTGGCAATGCCCTTTTCCCTTTGACTTTCCAGCATACGTGTGCAGTCTCATTTTGAATGGTGCTGAAGGGTTCTAATTAGGTGCTCTAAATAAAAATGAATGTGCAAATGAGGGCACTGCCAAAGCTGGTGATTCTGGTAGCTGGGAGAAAAACTATGCAGGGTACAAGTAATAAAAGGGCCAGTTTCAATAACATGGGGTGCCAAAAGGAACCAGGTTTAAGAAATGAGTAATTAAAGGTCCAATATCAATAATGCCAGTGGGCATGAGATACAGCAGCAATTTTAAATTGTATCAGTCCAGAGATCTTTCTCCGTGAATGGCTGCAGTCTTAAGCGTACTGTTCTAGGGGACAAATCCCATTAAACACAGTAGACCTTATTATTGAGTAAACAATAAAGGGGGATGGGAATGTGCTGCAGGGGTGGAGGGAAAATAGTCACCACTCAGTCCTCCCTCTCTCAGTCTAGCAGCAGGAGCGGGTTGAGATGCAACAGCAAATGACTCCTTGTCCACAAGCAAAAGGGAGAAGTTTAGGCAGCTGCTCCAGATCCACAAAGTGGGTAGAAACCCTGGGAGAATCTGTTCCTAGAAAAGGAACAGCCTGTTTTTTGTCAATGCAAATGCTTTGGGGAGGAGCCTTACAAATTTCATTAAAACCATTAAAAAAAACCCCTAGAATTGTGTCAATAAAACTACAATAATAGCATTAAGAGGAACACACCCCAGATAATAATCAACGGGCAATGTAGGTTTTTTGTTTTGTTTCAAAAACATGCAGCACCTGCTTGACCACATGGTGCAGTGGAACAACATATACATTGTATAAACTACAGGTTAAACATATGTGAGTTATATGTAGGGTTGCCAGGTCCTCTTTGCTCCCTGGCGAGGGTGGGTGGGAGGTAGCTCTTTGGGAGTGTGGGGGTGGGGTGACATCATTGCATGGGCTGTCCCCAGCATGGTGATATCACGTGGGAATGACCTCATCACACTGGGGACATTGTGACAGGTGTTGGGGGCAGGGCTTCCCCACTGGCCAGCGGTGAATTGGAGCCTGCTAAATTGGGGGATTGCCCCAGTCCTATTTGGGGGCTGGCAACCCTAGTTATATGATGTCAGCACAGGAGAAATGAAAAGTTAGTTTAAATTTAGAAAGTGGTTTGCTTCTCCGATCCCTGCATTCATTCTGCCTTACTTACATTTCCTTTTCCAATTTATGACTTACGCTTGTGTTTAATACTCACTGTTGATACGGAAAATGTAAATAATTTTTTGTGAATAATACATTTTTTTTCATTAGGAATTCTCTGGAATCAACCAGTATAATTAGCAATTCGTTTTCATTATTACCAAAGCTTCTCAACAATTAATTAATCATGTTTCCTTTCTGAGCACTTCGTGTAAATATTGGGTACAGTTAGAGATTTGTCACCCAAGGGAACTGGTGGCACTCCCACATACAGGCTATTGTTTAAACAGAGATAATAGATTTTCAACTTGTTCTTTTCTGTGTTTAATTTTAATATGAACAGTTGTATTTATGTGCCTACATTATGTGTGTGTGTCTCATTCTCAGCTTTGTGTGGAGGAGATGTTAGAGGGCCAAGTGGAACTATTTTATCTCCGGGTTACCCTGAACTCTATCCGAATTCACTGAATTGTACATGGACTGTGGATGTTACCCATGGAAAAGGTAAAGGATTTACTTATATTTTACATAACTATTAAGGCTTCTACTTCATTCTAGTACTTAGAGGAGCGGGGTTACCCTTCATCTTCCAGTGCAATCAGTGTGGGGATCTGTCAGGACACTTTGCCTTTCAAACAATATACATATATGAAATTCACATTTTGTGATATAGAATATTTCTAATTATATTGGTTTCCTTTCTATCTGTCTTTATTCTGCTATGACTTCTGTATAGGTTTGAAACTAAACTGTTGCGTGAACCATTGCATGAACTGAAGTGTTGGGGGCTGGGTGCAGTCGCAGTCAGAGTCCAGAGTCAGCGTCAATGTTGGTCCAAAGTCAGGGTTCCAGAAGTCAGGCAAGGCAGAGTTGTTCAGCCCAAAGTCATACACAAGAGCAAGCATGTTCGAGATCCAAGTCGAAAGGCAGTCCAAAGGTCACTGGGGAAAAGCAGAGCCAAAAGCTGGGTTTCCAAAGTTCACCAGGTGATGACTTGTTGCTTCCACTTTGAGCAGACTCTCTTGACTGGCTTTTATGGGCATCTGCTGGAAGGTCTTAGTTGCAGCCAACTGCTTGGGAGTAACCCTGCAGCTGCTCATCACCATCAAGCCAGGAGAGGTGTGTTTTGCCTTCTCTCCTGGAGCCCCATTCTAAGCCTTTGTCTCCGGCTCTCAAAGGGTGTGGGTGAAACTGGAAGGCTGGTAATAATGATCACCTGGTTTTCATCTGTTGTAACAGGGCTGGTAGGTGCTGGTGGTTCTGTATCAGCTGTCAGCTGTGAACTCTGACAAGCCTGCAGTTCATCTTCTTGCTTGCTGGCTTCTGCTGATTCAGAGTTAGCTATACAGGATTCCTCTTCTCCTAAGGAGTCCACTCCTCCTTAGGAGTCCTCTCCTCCTGACTGAGCCACGACACCAAGGGCACTTTTGCTCATGCAAGGAAGTGGGCAATTTCTACTCTCCTTGCCCTTTCTGTTCTTTTCCTAAGGTTCACCAGTTTTTAGGGTTTCAGAGGTTGTGGCAACACTGAAGACTGTAGGACAAGTGTGAAGAAGGAAAGCTATGCACATGTGTAACTTCACTTGTTTTCAGTGTGCTCCAGTATAGGGCAGCCTGCCTCTGGGCTTCAGCTCTTCTGGTCTCCTGCTGCTGCTCATTGGAGTAGCAGAAGCAAATAAAAAACAGCAACACTAAAACATCACTTCCAGGTGAGTACCCAGAAGTGATGTCACAGCAATGCCATGGTGCTGTAGGACAGGAGTCCCCAACTTTTTGAGCCTGCAAGGACCTTTGGGATTCTAACACAGGGTGGTGGGTGCAGCCATATAAAGTAAGGCATGGAGGGTATGCATCACTCTAATAGTAACTCTTCAATTTATCATGTATTATCATTTGATTCTGCCCTGTGGCCCTAACAGATTTAAATGACATTGTTGCTCCCTGTGTGGTTTTATTGTTTTAATGATTTGAATGTGATTTTATTGTAACAAGTCTTGAACTCATTTTTGTTTTTTGTGATCTGCCCGGATCCTGCTCTGGGGAGGGCAGAATAAAAATATCTAAATAAATAAATAAATAAATAAATAAATGCAGCAGCTCTGTTTAACAGAATGCCTTTCAAAATGAAAATATTGTTTAAAAACCATTTTCTTGCATACAAACAGCTTATCTTCAGCAACACAGTGAAAAGCTTGCTGCTGTGGTGGGAGTTGGTACCAATCAGAAGCTGTGTTGGCAGAAAAAAGTTACTTTTCCCCCACCATAGAGAACAATGGAGGGGATAGGGGCAACCTGTTTGGGGGTCCGTAGAATTGGACCCCCTGGTCCAATGCTTTTGAAACCTGGTCGGTATCTTGGGGAGAGGCTCCAGCAGCTACTCTGTGTGTTTGGAGTCTCTCCCTCAAGCCCCCTCCCCTCCAGACCCCAGAATATACCCTATGTTTTTGTCTTTGACTTCAATGGCCCATAGGACATAATGGGGCTGAAATTGACATTGGGCTGGCAAAAGACTCCCACTTGTACTGACGAAACTGACATGCGGGAGTCTTACTGCCAGTCAAAATTGATTCTGCTCAATTTGGCCGAATTCGAATGGGCCGATTTTTTTTTTTTTTGCACACCCCTAGTTGAGAGCAGATGGCTGGGAGCCCTACTCCAATATGTACTAGAGTAAAACTAGTACTTTTTTATGTTGAACAAGTGATTTATGAAGTGACAGCAAACAATCTAAACCAATTAATTGTTCAAAAAAGATATTTCTTGACAATCCCTGTAGAGTGTTTTACATTCTGATGCTATGATAGCTGTTTTCTGAGGGTGGCCATGTTGGTTTACAATAGCTGACTTGAGCAGCACCTTAGAGACCAACAAGGGTTTCAGGGTGTAAACTTTTGAGAGTCAAAGTTCACTTTGTCAGACATCATTTACTGACATGTGTAACCAGTGAGAAACATGTTTATCTGGGCTGAGCATGAGAATTAACCAGCCCAAATTTAACCGCTTTCGTGACCACGTCTCTTGCTGTGTTCCCTGAAGGGCATTAAGATCAGCAGATAAGAATCTTCTGCTGGTTCCCAGCCCCAAAGATAACCAGCTGGCCTCCACCAGGGCCAGGGCCTTTTCAGCCCTGGTCCCAGCCTGGTGGAACTCTCTTTTGAGTGACATCCATGCCCTGTCTGACCTATTAAATTTCCGCAGGACATGTAAGGACATGCAGGACATGCACTACACAATATTTAATTTATGCTGCCCTGAACCTGGATAGCCCAGGAAACCTGTTGTTGTCAGATCTTGGAAGTTAAGCAGGGCTGACCCTGGCAAGTATTTGGATGGGAGACCTCCAAAGAATACCAGGGCCTGGAGGCAGACGCAGGCTATCAAGCCACTTCTCTGAACATCCTCCATGCCCCAGTGGGAGTCACCAGAGGTCACCAGGACTTCCAGGCACTGCCACACAGACACACACACAAAATACCCCCCCAAAAAAGAAAGATTTAATTTATGCTAATATTTACTTCTCACATTGATAACAACTAGATTTATTTTAACTTGACAACAATGTGTTTTTGTTCTACCAATGAATTGATGTTTTACAACACAGGCCTCAGCATAATTATACCCTTCAGGAGTTACAGTATAAAAGTCAACAGATATTTGTAAAACTGTTTAGGATTCTAGTGTTATTTTATTAACAAATTAGGCATCTTTAAAATGTCTTTGGCTCTTAATGATAACTTACGGTAACTAGTAGGTAAAATTTATTATCTGTATCTATACACAGCAAATAAGTACAATTAACACAAAATTGTTCTGTCTTACCAAAAAGGATTACCTCAGAGTCCTATTCTACCTCCCCAGGCTTCGTCTATTATAGCAGCATATATTCCACTTCAGTTATTCGTTAAAATTGCCTTTCTGACCGCTTGCCAACCCATGCCATGCCTAAAAGGAACTCGGTCACTGCTACTGGGAATGTGTGACAGGGTGGGTATGGAGAGGAGACAGCACCTGGCAGTCACATACGTGCAATCCTTGCTTGAACTTCCACGTGTTATCAAATTAAAATACCATTTAATAACTATGGGGGGAAAGCACCCTGAGTTTTCAATATTACACTTATTTTTAAGGCCAAAAAGGTGAGAGTTAACAATAGCATCTGATTTCAGTTCTATAAATGAGCAGTAAATGCTTGAAGCAATTTTCATCTTCCCACCTTCCAATGAAACATAGAAGAATACTTAGACGTGCATTAAAAAAACACACCTAGTTTCAGTGTTTTTTAAAAACAAACAAACAAAAAACCTGATAGAGGTATGAGGGCAAGGGTAATGTAAGACCTGTTTAATTTTCAAAGCCCACGTTTGTAATGAGATGTGTGATTTTAATCAATGATATAATTGCTTTCCTGTTAACTATGTGATATGGGGGTCTAATTTTATTTCTTCTGATAGGAGTGCAGTTCACCTTTCATACCTTTCATTTGGAAGATCATCACGACTACTTGCTAATCACGGAGAACGGCAGCTTCACCCGGCCACTGGCACGCCTGACTGGCTCAGAACTTCCGTCGGCAATCAATGCGGGTCTCTATGGAAATTTCAGGGCTCAGTTGCGCTTCATTTCTGACTTTTCAATATCATATGAAGGATTTAATATTACTTTCTCTGGTAAGAGATCAAAAGGAGGTATTTGTATAAAGTGCTTGCTGTTTTATTGAACTTGACCTGGAAGGAAAGAAAGGAGAAGGAAAGGGAAAAGACCAAAGATGAAAACGTATTCTGACAAATGCCATTTAAAAATGTGGCTTTAACAATTGATTTTGTATCATTTGTATAATAAAACAAAAACAAAAAACCCTTAGTCTTACTGTGGCAATTGTAATGTAGGCTGAAGACAATCGTGTTGCATCAAAATGATTTCAAGTCTTATTTCAAGAAGTGATATTCCAAAGAAGCCCATGAGGAAATTGGTCTTACTTCTATCCCGCACAGTAATTTAGGTTCATTTTATGTGTCAGATTCGGACTATTAGAGACATTTATAGCTATTATAAGAATGGCAAGCATGCATCTTGCAGATGCTATGAACATTTATGGACATGATTTTTAAATTGTGGCTGAATTGCCTATTTACTTTATAGAGCACTTATTTTGAAAATTTATCTGAAGCCTAAATTGATTCTCAGGTACAACTGCATGCTTGATAATAAGGCAGAGGACCAAGTATGAAGGAAAACTTTGAAGATATTTTGGAGAAAGAAGGTTTGTTTGTTTTTTTCTCTTCCACAGAATATAACCTTGAACCCTGTGAGGATCCTGGGACCCCGCAATTTGGAAGCAGAATAGGGTTTAACTTTGGAGTAGGAGACACTTTAACATTCTCCTGTTCATCTGGATACCGTTTAGAGGGAGCTTCAGAGATTATCTGTCTTGGTGGTGGCCGACGTGTGTGGAGTGCACCTCTGCCCAGGTGTGTGGGTACGTGGTCAGCTGCTTTCATTTGCTTGTATGTGTAGTCATTGTCCATGGAGTTGCAAATATACAGCATGGATAAGCATGGTAACACACCTCTTATTTCTGATACAGTTATACTCTATACCTCACCCATATGTTTTCAGCAGTTTTGGGGGTTCCATATGTAGCCTGCTGTTGAATTTTAACACTTATTGCTTAGAGAGGATTTTATTAATATGTTATATCTAAAATACATTTTACATTCTATCTAATAAAGTCTAAAAATGAATTCAGAATACAGGTAGGCCTTAGGATTTTAAGGCCAATTTACCAATTTTGTCTTTGTGGTAGTCCGTTCCCAGAAGAACCTGTGGTTACTTTATTGAGGTTTCTGCAACAATTCTTCTTGATAATTAGGGAAAGCTTTCTGAGATCTATGCAAAGCTGAACACTTTGCAAAACTGCTCCTTTCCAGCATACTTAAAACAAGCCTTTTTTTTTTTAAGTGAGATGTATCAAAACAGTTTCATTCCAGAATCAGCTCAAAAAATTCCTGTCGCCTTTGAGAGGGATTTACTGTTGAATGGCTGCAAATATTAATTGTTTTGTAAAGTCTGGAAATCTGATCAGTTCTGGGGTAAGGGTGTTAATTTTTTTAGACTCATCACGGTTAATGTACTCAGGTACACTGCTCCACTGCTTCCCATTCTCTAGACCTCCCGAGTCTGCCTTCCAATTGTGCAAGCAAAGCCTTTGCTACTTTCCCCTGTTACAGTAGACCTGCTTTTACTGGGAAGAGTCAAATGTAGATTGAGGCGGAACTTCTGCCTCTGTCCTCCCTCTGTCCTGCCTTACATTTTGTGAATGTCAGGTCAGAAGGCTTCAGACTGGTTTTAGTTATTAGAAATACCGTTATTTTCTTATTTATTAAATATTTATATTCTGCTTTTCCTATCATGAAACAGTAGCTCAAGGTGGCTTACAAATGCAAGTGTAAACACCACTGTATAAATGTATTAGAACATTCTAAATGCATATTCAAAGTCTATAAATACAAGCCCCCCCCCAATTACAGGGGGGAAATTAAGCAGCCATAACTTCATATCTATTACATGTACGCCACAACATAAACACCATAAATCATGTAGTTGGTTTAAAAATCCTTCATAAATAAAAATGCTTGTCGATGAGTCTAGAAATGTGCTAAGGTGGGGAATCTTCCTGACCTCTTCTGGGAGACTGAAAGAAGAAGGTTGCACAGCTGAAAAGGATTGTGCCCAAATGGTGATTTTTATTTATTTATTTAATTCAATTTATATCCCGCCCTCCCCACCAAGGCAGGCTCAGGGCAGCTCACATTAAAAGTTAAAATACATTAAAGCACAAATTGTAATCATAAAAGTAATATACGGTAACAAATAAAGTGCTAGTGGCGGTGTGATGCGGACAGGACACTCAAAAGGAATGCCTGGGAGGAGAAAAGTTAGGGTTCATATTGGGAGAGACAGTCCTTCTGTTCAAATTTAGATCACTTACTATATTTTTGAATGGGCTTTGTTTGGCTTGAGTATTAATTATTTTCCAGCATGTATATTGGATGCAGATGTCATTGCGAGCTTTGTTGGATGATCTGTGGGTACAACTGGTCTATACAGGTGTACAATTTTGTTACTCGTGTGGTCAACTGTACCACCTTGTTAGACCAACTGGAGATTTGAAATATTGACCATGGAAATATCAGACACAGCTTTGTGGTGGTTTCAGATTTGTTGGCAGAGAGCCTCCATCCCACAAAGGTTCCCATTTTCCATAGGGTATTTGAACTTTGAGGATTTTTTTACACATTATTTTAAATGGTTATAATATTGTATATGTTTTTTTTAATTTGGTTCTTTTATGGTCTAAGATGTGTTTAAAATGATTTGTTTTCACCATCTCAAACAGGAGTACGGGGATACAAATATATAAAATTAGTAAATTTCCCATGTCTAGAAATGTTCTTTTCCTTGAAGAACCCCTTGGTAAGCTTCTAAGGAACCCATGTTTATAGAAAGCCACTGTTACAGGCCACTAATCTCTAATAACTTTTAACTGTAGGTTTTGGCTAATGTATGATGCTGATTTTGTTGTATGTCCAACGGAAGCTGCCCTGAGCCCTGCTTGGCAGGGTAAGGAGCAGGATAAAAATAGAATAAATAGATAAAAATAATAAATAATGGCTGCGGTCACATGGAGCATTTGCCACGCTGGCGATACGGATGGTAGGCGGATTTTCCGGGCGCAATCACACCGCAACATCTGGGAAGTGTAGCGCACCCGTGGCTAACCCGAGGCTTCCCGCCGAAGATGCGGAGTAAAAACCTAGTACCTCTGAGGTACTAGTTTCCAGAAACTGCAGGGCAAGGGTGGGCACCTGATTGCATTTCCGCTGGAATCCCATGGCATCTGGCGCCTGCTGATGTTCGTTGCAAACAAGGGGTTTTTTTTCTCCCAAGTCTCCCAAAGCACCCAACAGCTCATGCGCACAAAGAGCTATCGCTAGTGTGATCGCGCAGCTTCTTTGAGTTCGAGAGAGGGCCACAGGAGGCTGCGATGGGGCTGAGTGGCAGAGGCCAGGCTGAGAGTGGGCCATGTGTCCCAGGGAGGGAGGGAGGGCTGCTGGCGAGGAGGGGGATCTGGCGGGTTAATCTCCCCCTCCCCTCCTTGCAAGTGGAACACAGACCCCGCCTGGAGTGGGCTGCGCGAGACCCTCCCAGAGGCTGCGGCTCTTTCCTTTCCCTTTCTCATTCGCCCGGATGCTCTCGGTGGAGGTGCAGGATACTCGTGTGATTAGCACCTCCCCCCTGACCTCAACCGGGACGTGTGATCGGGTGGCCACACATTATTTTCCTCTGGGACAAAGAGCCACGCTTCCCCCACACACATTTTCCGGCCCGTGTGACCGCTGCCCATATGTGTTTTTGTCACTGCTTGGCTACAAGCAGTTTTATTCACCATAATTTTAAGATTCACTTAAAATGTTAATTATTGCTGGCCAGCTAATAAATAGTAAGAGTATGTTGAACTTCACTTCCTGAAAAATCCATTGTTTTTCATTGGGAATACTGCTTATTTTCCTAGAAGATTTACCCAAAATTTCTTTGGTTCCTTTCAATTTTTTGCCATGTATTATTCTTTGCTTCCAATTTCTTTGTGGACAGTTTGCCAGTTCAAAACCCACTGCAACCCTCTGAGTTAATCCCATGCAAATGTGTTTAGGAAACAACTCCATGATTAAGTGGATTACATACTTTGCTAGAACATCCATAATGCACTGCTGGTACCTTAAGGGCAAAATTTGTTTCTGCTACTCTGTGCCTCTTTATTCTAACTTTTAATGATGTCTTATCATTATAGGGTGATACAACATGGTATTATCCTCCATCCAACTCTTTATAACTATGATCTACACAGTTTACTCCCCCCTCCATTATACTATGGTACCCGTGTAACATGGTTCACTTGCCTTACTTAAGTACCCACAGCCTTCTTTCATTTTGCTATAATGTGTTTTCGGCATAGAAAGAATTTCCTCCTTAAGTTATTTTGTTACTTGGATCCTCCCCGCCTTTGACTTCATTGATCAGTTTTGAATGTTAAACCTTTCTTTCACCATTGTGCGATCTACTCCCCGCCCCTTAATTTTATTGACTCAAGACTGCATTATTGTTTTTTATTTCAAACATGTCATGAAAATAATAGATGTGATACTATAAGAAAAACAACACAATTTGAAAAAGAAGTGTGATTTGAAAATTGATGTTTTAATAATTTTTACATGAGATGTGGGGAGGAAAATTTTCTAGTGCTTCATTTTTCTCCATGGAAAATTGTACATTTCTGAAGAGTCTTTGTTTCATAAAATTAATAATCATAATGAATGTTTTCTTTTGCCAGTACAGTATTATGCAGGCTGGAGAGTTTCTAAGTTGCAATTAATTATTTTTTCCCAGGTGATTTTCCCAAGGAATTGTCCAAGAGACTATATGTATGTTTTATGGATTTGTAAACAGGGTGGGGGTGTGCATAGAGTTACAAATACATATAATTATCTAAATTAAAAGCATGGATTATAAATTTGCTTGATCAAGTGTGTGGGCCAAGTCAAAACCAAAGGCTGGATCCAGCCAGTTTTTCAGCCACTGAGAAAGCAATGGGGGTCTCCTTTAATCATCACAAATGTTACTCTGGGGATCTTTGGGACTTGCAGGGACATGTGGTAAGGAAAAGAACTGGACAGGATTGTGTGGAAATGCCAATTGGATCTACCCCCAAAGCCAAAGTATTTATATGTCTTCTTTCACATGGTAAACAGGATATTGTAATCATTAATCTGTTATGGAACTAATCAGAAATGTGAGTGCTGTTATGTAAAGGAACAGTAAATGAAGTTTTTCTAGTGACTTCTGTGGAAGCACATAAATTATGTTGAAATAGATGAGTTTGTGAGAGGTGCATGATATTCCATGTGTATTTCTTTGGATGTGATAACATTAATATCGCAACAAATTTCAGTGTTTGGGGGTATTTTTCTTTCTTTCTTAAATTCAAACAGTGTCAAGAAAGTACACAGTATATTCTGTTTTTTTTGTTGGAAATACTATTCCAAATAAAGTTCTGATTTTTTAAAAAAATCATAACATTTAAACCACACTTGGTTTGTCTCCTCCCTCAGTACAAGTTTTGGTTTTGTTTTGCTTATTTTTGTTTTTTTCTTATTTTACATTTGAAACAATCGTATCAAATATTGTTCAATTATTTAAAATATTTACACATCACTTTTCTTCTGGATGACAAGACTCCAAGTGGCTTGCTAAATATAAGTTGAAATACAAATGCTAAATCTGATCACCTTTTTTTTTTTACATTGGGTAGTTTTCCGGGGGGGGGACTCTCCCCCCCTTCCTCCAGAAGAGTCATGTCAGTGATTATCACATAGTTAAAATTGCTAAACATCTGTTGCTATAGCAGTTTTGTCATAATATTTCACATCATGAGGACTATGGCTAAACAGGCAATGATAATAGGCTTGGCATATATATATGAATGAAGATATTCTAGGAAAGTATTTGTTTATAACTTACCTGTAGATATTAATGATTTGGTATTAGGTGGCATTTCAGTGTCCCAGCTTTACCATAACTGAAATAATTTGTGTTCTCTATTGAGCTATACCTCAAATTCTGCTTTACCTGCAGCTGAATGCGGAGCATCTGCTACAAATAATGAAGGAATTTTGCTGTCCCCCAATTACCCACTCAACTATGAAAACAACCATGAATGTATTTACAGCATTCAAGTACAAGCAGGGAAGGGAATCAATATATCTGCCAGAACATTTCATTTAGCACAAGGAGATGTTCTTAAGGTGGGTTGCAGCATCCATTATTTCAAAGCATATTATATCAATCTGTTTATTTCATTGTTGTAAAAGGAACGTTTCACTCAACTCGTTTTAATATATATATATATATAATGTGTGTGTGTGAGTGTAATACACATTTAGGAAGTTACTGCTGAGTGAGCTTTTCTCTGTTTCCTCTTGTTTATTCCACTCCATTGCCAGAGAAATGTAATTATATTCCATGTCTAGTGCTGTGGTCTTGGAAACATATATATCCCTGCTTTCAGGACGGATCAAAGCTTAATTGGTCCTCCTGCTGTCATAATGTGTTCAGTAGAATTTTAAACTGTCCACATCCCTTAGGGGAATGAAATCCATCCACTGTGAACAGATGCCCATATTGAAGGGTGAGAAGTGGAAAATATCCCCCTATTGCCCAAAATTTATTTAAATACAACACAAAATGCACCCAGTGTTTTGTTCTACATGCACCTATGTAATATTTTGCTCAGTATTTATCACTGAGCATAGAAAAAAAACTACACGCAGAAGAGATTAAACAGCTCCTTTGAGGATACCAGTTTTAACTTAAGCACTGGGCCATATCAGAGGGAGGACCATCAAATACTGGTGGAATTATCTTCAAGTAAGGTGTTAATTAAATCTCTTTTTAGCATGCTGCTGCTTCTCCAGATCTGTTTCCTTTACTTCAGGTGTCATTTTTAAGTATGTTACCGAAACAACTTATCTTCTTGAATCTAAAGACTAGTCTTTATCTTTCCCCCCCCCCATTGACTTTATTCCTAAATTAACTTCTACTGCATCCCATTTATTTTCATTCATTTTTTTCTTTGAAAGTTATTCAGTTATTCATCTTCTCTTCAGTATTCCACTTTCCCTTAAAATACTAAAACTTTCTTCCCTTGTTATTTATGCAATTCACATATCACCTCTCCACAGTCCTTTTATTAAGGCCATCCAAAATAACACAGCACATGTGTGATCGTCTGTCCTTTCTTCTTGCATTTTTTTGAAAAACTTTAGCAGCACCATAGAGGTTGGGGAAAGATGATCAGCAGTGGGAGAGAAGTGTTGAATTCTTCCCTCAACAATGTTTTCCCTCATCTGAATTGTCCCAATCTGTCATTTGATCCGTTTGCAGAAAACATGCACATATATATAAAGAGATATGTAGATACATATATGTTTTCTGTATAATCCACAGATCTGTAACATTAAGCTAGTGACAGACTGGGGGAATGTCTCTATAAACCTAAAGCAAGGTTGAATTGTGTGATGGCCAATGGCTACTACCAGGCTGGGCTGACCTGCATGGTGACTCGGTTTGGCTGAATGCAATGCCTGCCTCCAGTGTTGAAACCTTCATTGACATTTGCCTTGGGACCAGTGTTCCCTCTAAACCGAGTTAGTGTGAACTAGCTCACAGGTTTTTAGCCTCTGGCTCACACATTTTTGCCTTAGCTCAGGAAGGGATGGCTCCAGAGCAAACTCATTGATGCAGTAGCCAAATCGCTCACTCACAACTTTAATACCAGTAGCTCACAAAGTAAAATTCTTGCTCACAAGACCCCACAGCTTAGATGGAGCATTGCTTGAGACACTCCAGTTTCCTTTGTAAAGCTAAGCAAGCAACCACTTAAGGGCAGATTCACACATTATAAAGGTATGTTCTGGAGTTCTGTGCTTCACAATGGCAGAATAAGTGAGAATTCTCTACCTCTTCCACTTGAAGAAAATTACCTTTAGATATTCTTCTTCTTTTTCTGTCCCAGTATGCTTTACTTTATTTATATTTCTCATTCTGTTGCCCATTCATCCATTTTGGAAAAGTCATATTGGAGTTCTTCATGGTCTGTCTGCGTTTTCTCTATTCCGAATAATTTGATGTTATCAGCAAAGTGAAGGTCCCTGCCAGTCAGAGTAGAACATAATGGTCTGGTAGACTTACCTGATATGAACTAACTGTTTAGTCATATGACGTTCAATGGAGAAAGAAAAACAAACATGATTAGGAGTGGGGTTTTTTTTTTGTTCTCTCTATATTTAAAAGGTTTTTTAAAAATAATATTAAGTCATAACTGAAACAGCAGAAGACAGTCACGACGCATGATGTAGTATTTTCATCGTGAACTTCTTCACTTTGTCTCTGAAATGAAGTAGAGCAGGTAGTCAGCTACAAATATAATTACTACTTAAAGACCATAAGCTTTAAATATATCATCTACTGTGGACCAAACTGCAGTTTATTTCTTCATATGCCTGAAATCCCAGTTTGAAACTGGCCAAATGCTGTTCCATTTCAGCTGAAATACTTTCTTCTTCTCAGCACCATTTCAAGTGTATTTGCAGGGGGGGAGGAAAACTCTTTTGTGGTATAGAAAATAAAATAAATATATAATACATAGATTCAAAATTTACATATAGATTAAATTGTCCTTCCGACTTACAACCACAGTTAGACTGTTTGTTCCATCTGAGATCCTTTGGTTCCCTTTTATAGCATTGATATAAATGAGAGTATGTCTTTATTTACCAAGATTGTACATAAGTTGCTTTAATACTCATGGCTGCAAAGAGATTGCATTTTTTTTTGTTATGCCAGTTCTATGACTAGTGTAGAAATGGGTACACCAAATGATAATTTATTATGTGTTGATGCCACCATTAAAATATTGGCAGTTTCAGAGTAAACACAGATGTTTAAAAGCGTAGTTTTGAAATGAAAGCTTTGCCCCTGCCTATTGTCATGCAGAGTTTTTTAAAAAGAGTAGAAATGGGTACACCAAATGATAATTTATTATGTGTTGATGCCACCATTAAAATATTGGCAGTTTCAGAGTAAACACAGATGTTTAAAAGCGTAGTTTTGAAATGAAAGCTTTGCCCCTGCCTATTGTCATGCAGGGTTTTTTAAAAAGAAAATCATAGCAAATTGACTTAGTCTAAAAGGAATAGGGATCATAAGAGACACTCTGTATAAACATATAATAAGAAGATGCAGCAGCCCTGATCCGTTTCATAATTGAAATAGGGGCTTGCTTTGCTATTACTCTGTTATGTGTGTCGAAATTATCCAAGGCCAATTTGTTTTACAGATATATGACGGAAGGGACAACACAGTACACTTGCTGGGGGCATTTACTGGAGCGTCACTGCGAGGACTGACGCTGAGCAGCACTTCAAATCATCTTTGGCTTGAATTTAATTCAGATTCTGAAGGAACGGATGAAGGTTTTCAACTTGTATATACCAGTAAGTATTTCAGAAAGCAGGAAGCAGAACAAACTATTGATTATGGGAGCGACAAGCTTTCTGTCCATTGGTGAAAATGGTGGGGGATTCAGATTTCCGTTGAACGGATTATGGGAGACCTTCATCACAGCACCAGGCGAATGAGGTCGTGGCTGTTGCCCCATTGTAAATACTCAAGTGGTTATTTTGAGATCCTAGAGATCAAGGCTGATGGAGCTCTCATGATTTATTTGCTGTACACAATCTACAACAAGCAACCCTCAGAGCCTCAGCAGCTCTTTAGATCCATCCTATGATGCCATAAATCAGCACTCGCTTTGTTCTTTATCAAATCAAACAGATCTTACTAGTAATATTATTAGTAACATGTTAGTAGTAACATTAAAATCTGTATTGTTTGTCATTACAAGGCAGGGCTGATCTTAGGCCTACAGGTATTTTAACTCTATGTGAATGTGTCCATGCCCTGACCCGAAGGGCCCAGGTTTAGTGAGTCATGTCACATCTTGGAAGATAAGCAGCATTGGCTATGGTTAGCACCAATGTTCCCTCTAAGCTGTGGAGTCTTGTGAGCAAAAATTCTACTTTGTGGGTGACTGGTGTAAAAGTTTTGAGCGAGCGATTTGACTACTGCATGCATTAGCTTGCTCTGGAGCCTTCGTTCCTGAGCTAAGACAAAAATGTGTGAGCCAGAAGCTAAAAAGCTGTGAGCTCACACTAACTCAGCTTAGAGGGAACAATGGTTAGCACTTGGATGGAAGACCACCAAGGAAATCCAGGGTCTTATTTATTTATGTATTTATTTATTTGTACCTTGCCTTTCTCCCCAGTGGAGATCCAATGCAGTTTGCATCATTCTCACCTCTATTTTTTCCTCACTACAACAATCCTGTGAGGTAGGTTAGGCTGAGAGAGTGTGGCTGGCTCAAGGTCACCCAGTGAGCTTCCATGCCATGAGTGGGGATTTGAACTTGTGTCTTCCAGATACTCATCTCTTAACCATACACCGCACTGGTCCTCAGTGTTTTCACTAATGAGTAGCTAGGCAGAGGCAAGCAATGGCAGACCAACTCTGTTAGTCTCTTGCCCACATGGATTCAATAGATCAGCAGCTTGACAGCACTGTCCACCACACATGCAACATGGTGTTCCCTTTTGGTTTATAACCGGTCAATCCTAAATTCATTTTCACTGTGATTTTTGAAAAAAGATGTTGAACTAATCCATGCTCCCTTCTCTGACACAATTGTTGGATCAACATAGAAATATCAGTCAGTACTTTCGCGGGGCTGTTGCATTTTGTCAGCTCTGCTGAGTAGGACGCAATGTCGCATGTTCTTTTCAGAATTTCTAGTGAGAACAAGAGCAACTACATACACATCAAATCGGATTTATAAATCAACTTGCTTTATTAAGCACTGTAGCTCACTCCACTATGAATAGCAAATAATCACATAAATGGAGACAGAATGTCATATTACCTCATTCATGAGACCTGGTGATACTGACTGATGCTACAAGGTGGCCAGCTGGTCAGTTCAGGGACAGAATGTATGGATCATGCCTAGCTTTGTTCCTGCTGTGATTAGAGACTGAAGAAATGAGCCAGGTTTTTAGGGTGATCTTTTTCTGGGATTCTCTAACCTTCCATTGGTTAGATAGTCCACTTTCAGTTGCTTCAGTGGAGAGGTCAAAGTTCATCTACACCATCTCCTTGCAGCTCTCTTTTCTAAGCGTGTTCTGACCACATATTGTCCAAGACAAGCACATTCTCACATGTATATGTGAAACAACAGTGAAGCACGTTTCCAGCAATTCCTAACCACCCCTGTTCTATCTTCCTCCAGATTACCTGTGCGTGTTGCTTCAAGCCGCAGTTTCTATTCTTAACTATTACTTTGCATGCCACTCCTCCCCCCAATTTTTCCAGACAGAAAGAACATAAGAAGAGCCCTGCTGGATCAGACCAGTGGTCCATCTAGTCCAGCATCCTATCTCACACAGTGGCCAACCAGTTCCTCTGGAGGGTCAACAACAGTTCATAAAGGCTGAGACCTTCCCCTGATGTTGCCTCCTGGCACTGGGATTCAAAGGTTGACTGCCTCTGAACGTGAAGGTTCCTTCAGTCACCATGGCTCGTAGCCACTGATAGACCTGTCCTCCATGAATCTATCTAATTCCCCTTTAAAGCTGTCTGTTCCTCTAGCCATCACTACATCCTCTGGAAGTGAATTCCACATTTTAATCACTGTCTCTGTAAAAAAGTGTTTCCTTTTGTCCATCCATTCATGAAAAAAACCCTCATAGAAACCATTGTAGACACCTTGGCCAGTTTAATCTGAGACTCCCCCCCCCTTTACTTTCATATACTTACCAGAAGCTCTTTGAGTAAATGTCTCTGTCCAGTACTTAACTACAACTTAGCAAGTAAAATTTAAAACACATGGACCTCTTTACAGCTGGAAACATTCAGCTGCTACCTCTTGCTTATAGTTCTTAGCCAAGCTCTGACTTGGTTCTGCGGTGGGGGGTTTTGGACCCTAAATTCAGGGGCTCTCATGTTACTATTCAATCCTAAGCAGTCCTTTACATCTAGTGATATCAGTAGGATAACATGGGTACACTGTGAGAGTTCCTGTTAGAACTGTGCTGTGTTTACTGTGCCACACTAAGGCCCTGTTCACACGAGGCGTTGTGGGCCGGGAGAGGGACGGATCGGGGCCGCATCAAACGGGCGCGATCACACAGCAACATCTGGCAATCGTGTCGTGGCCATCCCTGATCCGTCCCAACCGCCCAAAACGTGCATCAAAAAGAACCACCTACCTGGGTGGTTCAATTGAATGGGCCGCGGCAAATGCAGCCGTGGGATCGCCGGCGCGTCTTTTCGCCGGCGCATCCCCTGCCCCCTGCCGTACTGTGCATGCTCGAGCATGTGCAGCTCGGCAGCCTCCCCCTCCCACTCGTCTCTTCCCCCCCCGGCGTCTGATCGTGCCGGGGAGCAACGGTGCGCGGCTAACGGGATCCGTGGGATCCCGCTTCGCCCCATGTTTTCCCTGCCGTGTGGCAGGGGCCTAAGAGTGGATGGTTCATTATAACATTCCTTATTGTAGTGCATCAACAGAGTGTGTGAAGTATTTTAGTTCCCTTTTCTCCTCTGTGGAGCCAAAATTCAGTGTTATCTGCTGTTCCAGTGTTATCTAAAGTTGTAGAGTACCTAAGTTATTTGCTTCATTGTGGGAAATGTAGATTTGATTCCAGATGTAGATTTGAATCCAAATGACTTAAAATCAATCCTGGCTGGTGGGCTGAAGTTTTAACTCCAGTTTTTAGAATGATTTAATTTCTCTGGCTTTATCCCATATTCTTAGAAGCAGACCAGTATAGTTCCTTTATTGAAAAAGGGAATTGTTCTGATCTGCCATGTTATCACCCAATTACTAACATGGCAAATGGGGTTCAATGTGGCCAAGTGCAAGGTGATGCACATTGGAGCCAAAAATCCTAAATATAAATACACATTGATGGGGTCTGAACTGGCAGAGACTGAGCAAGAGAGAGATCTTGGAGTTGTAGTGGATAACTCACTGAAAATGTCGAGACAGTGTGTGACTGCAATAAAGAAGGCCAATGCTATGCTGGGGATTATTAGGAAGGGTATTGAAAACAGATCAGCCAATATAATAATGCCCCTATATAAATCAATGGTGAGACCTCATTTGGAATACTGTGTGCAGTTCTGGGCACCACACCTTAAAAAGGATATTATAGCTTTGGAAAAAGTGCAGAAAAGGGCAACTCGAATGATAAAAGGGTTGGAACACTTTCCCTATGAGGAAAGGTTAAAGCGCTTAGGGCTCTTTAGCTTGGAGAAAAGACGACTAAGGGGTGACATGATCGAGGTTTATAAGATTATGCATGGGAAAGAGCAGGTAAAGAAAGAGGTACTTTTCTCCCTTTCTCACAATACAAGAACTCGTGGGCACTCCATGAAACTGCAGAGCGGTCGGGTTAGAACGGATAAAAGGAAGTACTTCTTCACCCAAAGAGTGATTAACACATGGAATTCACTGCCACAGGAAGTGGTGGGTGCTACAAGCATGGACGGCTTCAAAAGGGAATTAGATAAGCATATGGAGCAGAGGTCCATCAGTGGCTATTAGCCACAAGGTATAGCTAGGGGCTCTGGGGCAAGTGATGCTCTGTCTTCTTGGTGCTTGGGGGGGGGGTCAACAGTGGGAGGGCTTCTAATGTCCTGGCCCCACTGCTGGACCTCCTGATGGCACTGGTATTTCTGGCCACTGTGTGACACAGAGTGTTGGACTGGATGGGCCTTTGGCCTGATCCAACATTGGCGTCTCTTATGTTCTTATGTTCTTAAAAGAA
>NW_015170287.1:609883-610067 GCF_001447785.1 Gekko japonicus | reverse complement strand
TGCTATCACTGAGCCATAGGTTGTCACCTGGTTCATCCATCAACATGCCAGCCTGCAGGAAATATAAACTTAGCATCGAGGATCTTTTGAGATTACCATCTTTCTTAAATTACTTTGTCAGATTTTACTGGAATTATGTTGAATTATGATGAATTATGCTGAATTGTTTTATTGTTTTACTAGG
>NW_015170287.1:568121-609501 GCF_001447785.1 Gekko japonicus | reverse complement strand
ATCATCAACCTACCTTTATTTTCCCCTCACTCTTCAGCTTTCCACCCCCCACACACCTGCAGCCTCTCCCGTGCTCTGAAACCCTGACTGCTACGTCACATTGGCTGTCATATGGGGGCCATCTCAGCAGCATATAAGGATACAGAGCCCACCATTTTCTCCAGGGGAACTGATCTCTGCCATCTGGAAAGTAGTTGTAATACTGAGTGATCTCCAGCCATCACCTGGAGACTGGACACATTTTACCTCAGAACAGCAAACTGTTTAGAATGTTAGAGGCAAAAGCCAATCAAGTCGCATATGCAAACGACCTCTGTGTTCCGAGGCAAAGGCCAATGAGGCTGCATATGCAAATAACCTCTGTGTTCTGACTGGCTATGGGGGGGAGAGGAACAGCAAAATGTTTAGAATGTTGGAGGCAGGACTCAGGCAAAGCAGCCAGTGGATAGGGAGACCCTCTGAATGACAGATCAGAGAGCGAACTGATTTTGGAGTGTGTGGAATGTTCTACAGAAGTGCCACCACCATTCGGCTTTTATATATAAGGGAGATCCCTTCTTGTGACCCGCCCTGAACCCACTTGCAGGGGAAGGCAGGATAAAAATCCCCCCCCCCCAATAAAGAAATTAGTATATTTTCACAGAAAACATTAAATTTATTATAATTTAAAACCACTCTTTGTTTTCCCTTATCAGCTATTTCAGATCAAGTATTTTGCATTATTATGACAGAAAATTAAAATGAGGTACTTTTTGTTTACTAAACACAAATCAAAATAAATATATCAGATCATGCTCTATTTAGGGTATCACTCTTTTCTCTCTCAAAAATTGGAAAATTTTCTGGTTAATGTTTTGCTGGAAAACCCACCAGTCTTTAGGTCTGCAATCTGACTTTTGGAACCAGCTATACCGCTTTATACAGAAACACAGATATTGCTATTCTGTGCACTGGACACGTGGGGCATTTGTCTTAGGCACTGATTTCTACATTGATATGGATGGCCCAGGTGCCATATACCCTGCTTCTTCAGCCGTTTATGTTGCTGTGTTTAGTTCAATGGCAGGACGTGAGGGGGAAGGAATAAAAGAAGTCTTGGGGGGTTTTGCATAGCGACCATCTCCTCTGAAGATTCTATAAAGTTGGCACTTAAAATGTCCTGCACAATCTATTTGCCACCTCCCTCCATAAAATGTATTTTATCCCCCCCAAAAAGGGGGGGAAAGCCTATACTGTACTATAAAGACATAGCCAATGAACTATAGCAGAGAAAGGAACTTAAAGTTCAGTCATACTACCTAACCCCCATAGGTTTACAAAGTTGGTTAGTTTGTAAGTTATAGAGTTACAACCACTTAACATTTTCATGTGTACAAAGGGGGGGCATTTCTACTAATCTTGCTCTTTCAGCAGACCTTTAGTTGCCCCCCAGCTATTTCTGGGCAATGTCCCATCCCACAGGAGCAGCATTTTGGGACCTGCAGTAGGAAGGAGAGGCAAGGGAATTATTCTTCTGCAAATGGAAACCCTTCTGTCCACAATAATTTCAGATTCTACCCAATACATAATATGTAAACTTATTGACATATTACAATTATTGTCTTATAATTATTAGTGCCCTTGGTGTTTTTAACAGCCTCCAGTTTCTTGCATTCGATACTGAAGCGTCGCATGATATACTCCGTGTTTGGGATGGTCCACCTGAAAATGACATGCTACTAAAAGAAATCAGTGGTTCTCTTATTCCAGAAGGCATCCACAGTACTCTGAACATAGTAACAATCCAGTTTGACACAGACTTTTATATCAGCAAATCGGGATTTGCCATCCAGTTTTCAAGTAAGTTAATATGTGCATATGTATCCAGGGTGATTTTCATTTCATTGATGTGTACATTAGGTTTTTGCATAGTTCAGAATGGAGCCAGGTAATCTTGTAACTACTTGTTCGTTTGCGATGATGGTTGAGTTTCATTATTGCTTTGGAATATGAAAGAAGGAATTTTTGTTTCTGAAGTAAGTTATGAGGACCTTTTGTGGGGTGGGGGGGTGGCAGAGCCTCAGTGTTCACAGACTGTGAGCAGGCCTTTGAATCCTAGCCATAGGCTTTGCTATTCATTTGTGGAAATATGTGTTATATTTTTATTAAAATTAACAAGAAAACATAATATACAAAACAGGGGGGGGAAGACTCTACCTGAGCTTTATTTTGTTTGCTTGTTTTGTTTAGTTTGAGCAAGTACACCATGACATCAGAAATATTGACTAATGATAGAAATAGAACATTGACTAAGTGGTGTATTGATGTAACAGCAACAGTTTCAAACAAACAAATGCATAAATAAATAACCATAGCAACCACATCATTGGTTAATGACCCAAAAGTAAGCTTGTGGCATAAGCAGATACTACACAGGCTCAATGCTGCTGAATACAAACTTCATCCGTGTCCATCAAGGTAAAGTTGCACCCAGTTGCAAGTGTTGAACAAGATAAATTCATCTGGAGGTCATGTTGATTGCTAAAGTTTGCAGCTTACCAAAGGCAACCCGTTATGCAGTTTTAAACAGTAAGAAAAATAATAAAGCCTCAAAGAAATATTAAAACTTTGTAAGGATTTTATCTGCAGTTTTAACTGTCACACACTCTGTCTGCCATCCTCAATCTATGGCTGGCCTCTGAATAGATTCCTAATAGTTCTCCTTGCTGATGTGGAGATTTCTGGATTTTCGCAGCACTCTTGCTTGAAAAGGCCTTTAAAAAAATCACAAGCTGCCATATATATTTTTTTATACAATGAAATGCAGCTCCTTGTTTTCTGAAGGCTCCTCCACAGAAGAAAATTCAATCTGGAGCCTGATAAGCTCTTAATCTCTTCAGCATGTTGGGAAGTGTCGTAGGATGAGGACAGTCAGCAGTTGTCGGTACCTTCAATTCAGTGTTTTCGTGCTAAACTATGAAAAGAGAAAGCCAGCTGCTCCAACAAGCACATCCCTTTTCCCACAGGCTTTTTGTGGCACTATAGCTGTTTCCTACCTTGTTCCACAATTGCCTATATATATGGTGAGTTTGGGAAAGGACCACTGTAGATTGTAGTAGTTGTACATGTGGATTCCCAGGTATCACTGGCCAAATGCTGTGTGGCATGTCTGCTTTCTCCTAGTGTTGTTACAGGCAGTGAAATATCCTTTTCTCCCCTCAAAATTCACCTATTTTGATATAGCCATTGATTCCTCTTATTCTCTTTCTTTTTTTTCTTTTTCAAAAGAGGCATTTCCATTTTCTTCTAAGAAGAAATTTTCCTTCTGTAACTTCAGCCCTTGCTGTTGTATTATGTTACATGCCACAAGGTGGCACTGAAGTAAGAAGACAGGAAGGTTTGGGAAAACATTTTCTTCCTCTGAGCATCTACAGAGTGTGGACCCTTCTGCCCCTCTTCAAATTTATCTTGGTCAAAACCCAATTGATTAGAAACTGGCTCCAGCTTCCTAAAAAAAGAGAAAATAATAGGATTGTTGGATTTCTGGGATAAACTAGGTAAAAGGGAATGAAGAGAATTTCTCTTAACAACACTTCCTTCTCCATTTGTAATTTCCTGGAATAGGAAATAAAGAGAAAGCCTTTTCCCAGGCCATCAGCCTGTATAGCATGATAAATATCAGCCTTGTATCCCCATATCCTCCCTGTAGGAATCTCCTCTGTTGTGCTGCTATTGCCTTTTCTTTTCTTTTTCAAATTATATAAGAACATGAGAGAAGCCAGTGTTGGATCTGGCCAATGGCCCATCCAGTCCAACACTCTGTCACACGGTGGCCAAAAATACCAGGTGCCATCAGGAGGTCCCCCCAAGTACCAAGAATACAGAGCATCACTTGCCCCAGACCGAGAGTCCCTATCTATATCTTGTGGCTAATAGCCACTGGTGGACCTCTGCTCCATATGCTTATCTAATTCCCTCTTGAAGCCGTTCCTGCTTGTAGCCGCCACCATCTCCTGTGGCAGTGAATTCCATGTGTTAACCACTCTTTGGGTGAAGAGGTATTTCCTTTTCTAACCTGACTGCTCAGCAATTTCATTGAGTGACCACAAGTTCTTGTATTGTGAGAAAGGGAGAAAAGTACCTCTTTCTCGACCTGCTCTATCCCATGCATAATCTTGTCTGTGGAAAAATATTATGAAGAAATAATGTTTGTCTGTGGAAAAATATAACTTTTCCACCAGTTGAGCCAGTCCATTGTGAATGGTGTGTTGAATATTGTTGCATGAAAGTATGGACATATGTTGGATAATGTCTGTGAGATGGTAGATGATCAATGACACCATCCTGTCCCCTGCCCCATGACATTTTGTGAAACAGGCTCCCCCCCAAAAAAAAAATGTTTTAAAATATTTTTCTGACACTGTACATTCCTTACTTTTGCAAGTACAATAACAAATAACAAGACAGGACTGGTATTTTTAATGCTTATTTATAAATAAGCAAGAAGACAGCCTGTTTTCACTTGGCCGATATAAGCCACATCAAACATGAATGCGAACATTAGGCTCTTTCAGGTCAGTACAGAGGGTATCTTTGTCCTTCTGAATGTTTCTGTGGCAGTTTTAAAAACCGGATTCTAATGCTGGACATGTTAAGTAGCTATTTTCACATTTGAAGGAGTCTCCTTTTGTCTTATTCATGAAATGAAGAAATGCACACCACACCTCTGAGGTTAGAAAGTTGTCCTTTCAAAGTTAAATTAGTGAGTTGGATATATTAGTTGGCCTTTCCCTTGCCATCTGATTGAAGTTATTCAAGATACTCAGCCTTCCTTTTCGGATGGAACAAAATATATATTTTATTCAGCCACAAAAATGATACTTATTTTTGACCCAAATGCAGAATCATAATATCAAAGGGTAAAAATAATCTTACACTCAATTTCTAAGAGACTTGTCTTTATCTTTCTCATTAATCCTTTCCCTTTCGTTAATCCTTTCCCTTTCATTAAATTCTTTTAATGTTGACATCTGATCCAAATGGTGTGCAAGACAGTCAAAGTGTTGCCATAGTGATCATTAGGATGATTCAGCTTTGAATTGTTGACAGTTAAAATTCAGTGAATATTCGGATTACAGTATGTATTCTGCCCCCACCCCTGCCATTACAAATACCCAAAGAAATATATTATGTCAGGAATTCTTGAACCTAAGCTGTGAGCGTTCTTGTACCAAGTGAACATTTCCCAGATGTGATAAGATGAAGCACTTTTCAGTTCTTAAGGCTACATAAGGATCCATTGTATTGACTGTTCCACAGAACTTCTAGGCCAGTTATGAGCTTAAAGTACTGCAGCATGGTCAGTTCTAAAGTCCTTGTACATTCGTATGGGTCCTTGAACTTTACTTTTCAATCCTTGATTCTGCATAGATGTCAGTGATCTTGCAGCCTTGTGAATAAGCTTTTGAGCTCCTTTATCCCACATTGACAGCCAGATATGACCCAATATATCAGTCCTGAGTCTAGATTCTCAGCTTTGGTCTGCTTCCCAACCTCTCTCTCTCTCTCTCTCTGTGTGTGTCTGTGTGTATTGATAGCAGACAGATGGGCATAGTTAGCATATTATTTTGTGCAAGGAATGATTGAAAGGTCTACATTAGGTAGACAAAGTTATCCAGAGAATTCCAATCCTGCTGCTATCTAAAGGCTGTCAAAACCTGCCCAGGGTCAGCTTTAAAATCTCCAGGATCTCCAGAGGGATTCCCCATGGCCACTACCCTGCAGCAGGCTCCAGTTAGGGATCCAGTGGTGATGGCAACACAGGAATCTCCTAAGAGAACCATCCATCTTCAGAACCTATGGATCTCTCATATAGAGCACAGTTCAGTCCTCATTATGAGTATTTTATGGATCTGCCCAGACGAGAATAGTCTGCAATGAATAGGGAAGCTCTGGGTAAGTGTTTCTCCACCCCAATTCCCCTAGCTGTGTATTTACTGGGCAACCTGTAAAGTTCGATAAGGTTGTGGTGTTAGCCTGATTGCTCTGAGTTATTATCAATATTGGGGGATATGAGATATTATAAAATAGCAATAGGCAATAAGGGAACCAACACCTTTATATACAGGGGTCCCGCTTCTTCCAGAGGCACCAGAAATAGACATGGAGGCTGGTTTCCAACATAAAAGGATTCCTTTACTGTAAATTTGTCACATGCAAACAATACACAAGCACACAAACACAATTACACAGCTTCTAAGAAAATCAGATGGAAAAATCAAGAGATGTTTGTATGAACAGGATATCGTTGAGGGGCAATAGTTACCTATCCGGCGTGATGATATGTCCAAATGGAAAAATAGGGGAGACTAATAAGAAATAGGAATCATTTTCTGAACCAGCCAGAAACATGTGGAGACTTTAGAGAGCAAGAGAGGGGTCTAGATAGGTCAAGAGAGAGAGAGAGAGCACATTGCTGGGTGCCCACTTTTGAATGGGGGGTCTGGGGGGAGGACTTTGCTGGCCACCTCCCTTGAGACAACCCCTGGTGGTCCGTTCCAAAAAGTCACATCCACAATGGGGATGGGGGGCTTAAAGGGTTGGTCAATATTAAAGTCTGTGGCTGAGACACCTCCAGGGTAGAGATGACTCATCGGCTAGCACCTATTGTTATTGAAGTCCATTTCCTAGGCCAGGTACTGTTTCCTCGACAGGATTTGTCAAGTGAAAGGAAGAGTCTTTTGTGCCTTCCGTGCGGAGAAGGGGGGGAAGGGAAGTTGCCTGCGTGATGAAGAAGGACTCTTTTAATGGCATTGGGAGTCTGTGATTTAAACTGCAATGGCAGATGGCTGTTTTTGGAGTGCTTCATGTGTGTAGGGATACATCTGGGAACAGGGCAACCTCGAGAACCACGGGCACATCATCTCAGGCTACTGCTGGTGCATGTCTGGCATCACAATCTGGTCACCTTGCATCAGAGTCCCTTTTGCACATTTTATACACGGTCCATTTATGTCCATAAAAGCGCACAAAGCTCCTTGCTGGGCAACAGTGGTCTCAAGTGTTGTTGTTTTTTAAAATACAAACACAGTGTTTGCATATCCAGTAAGAGAATAAACTAACACATGTTTAGGCATAGCAGAAGTACCAGCAGAATTCGCACAGGGATTTTGACTTCCCTGCAAAACTTAATCACTTAAAAAATTAATATGGCTTCTTTTCATGTTTGCTATCGAGGGTTTCTTGCAGCTGAAATGTTTTGCTTTGATAAGGTTTACTGCCAAAAGTTTATGATGAATGACATTCTCACACTACTGTCCATAGTTCTGAAATTTAAAACAAAACATACTACAGTATTGGAAAAAAGCTGATAGACTTGCTCTTTTGCTCTTTTTCACTCTCCATTTTTTTTAGAAGCTGAAGATGCATTTTTCTTAAAATCATGATGGGTTTCTGCCGCACTAGGTAGAGACAATGGCAATTAAGAAAGGAAGAATAAAGCAAATAACTTGCTAAGAAGAGGATAGGTGCTAGAGCATTGCCCATAACGTTTACCAGTGAAAAGATTGTAAATTAGCCTTGAAAACATTTTATTTCATATTTCCTTGGCATGACCTAAGTGATAGATAATGCGGTGGATTCATGAAATTTGCTAATGATGACATTGTTGGAATAGACAGAAGATTATACAGAGAGTACTAGATAGGTTCATGGATTCATGTAATTGAAAAGGAATGACATTTGATAGTTGAAAGTATAAGAAAAGAACATTTGGAGAATAATTTGATTTTTCCCCTCTGTCTGCACAAAACTAATATTTTAGAGATGGGAGAAGAAAGAGAAACTTGGGGATTTATTCATCACTGGATGGTGATGAGTCATGAATGTGAAGTAGCTTTGAAGAAGGCAGATGTGATTCTAAGATAGATTATATAAAGCAACACAAAGTAACAATGTGCTTGTGCAGAGCTTTTAAAATGACTTATACCGCTCAGATTGAAACTAAAATTCAAAACCAGAACAAGTGCAACATGAGCAAACTGTCAGAATAAAAGGGAAAAATGGAATAAAGAATGTAATTAGGTTTGGCTTTAAAGCTAGAGGAATATTGAGATTTAAAAGTTGCCACGATGCTTAAAGGACACTATTGTGCGGCCAAAGTGCTACCAACAATGTTAATGTTGATTTTGTGATTGTTAGTCTTGCTAACATGCCAATTACTGCATAGCAGTGATACTTTTATAAAATGGGGGGGGGGGCGTTTTAGGCAAGTAGTCCCACCTGCACATGAACCATGAATAACAGTAGAGGCTCATATTTCTTGTGGAGCACCTCAGGGCCAAACCAGACATGAGAATTATAGGACTGATTTGAGATGTGGGGCTGCCACATTCACACAGAGGAAAGTAGTAGTCTGATTTTTAAAAGCAAAAAGGGTGGGCATGTATAGACAAACAGAGCAGCATATCCTGTTGGTGAATGAAACTTACGCCTTTGTGATCTTCTCTTCACATTCTTACCTCCTGTCCAAACACACATATAGTATTGAAGCAAGTCGGAGGAGAAGAGGACTTGGGGAGAGAAACTTTGGGGAGACGAACAGAAGACACCCTTTTCTAGCATAACAGTTTTGTTTGTTTGTTTCCTTTTAAAATCAGACACACACCCTCCTCAATTTTTACATTCTGTGTTTAAACAGAAATAATAGCTACCATCATGTATAGCCTGGCCATCATCTGCCTACTCCTCTGCAGAACCCACACAGGACAAGAGTAGGAAAAGTTCTGCTAAAGTATGATTTTCCACCAAAACTTCTGTCTTTGTACATGCTGAAGGCAGAGGAGGGTAAAGAGCCCCTTCTGTGGGGTTCAGCTTGTGTAGACATGAGTCAGCGGCTGGAGTCGAGGCTTCTAGCCTTGATCACTTGAAAAATATGTACCCTGCTAAAAATTAGTTTCTGAACAGGGGCATAAAGCATTTTGTATTATGTAACTGTGTCCAGGCTTCCAACATTCCCTCTCCCAATAGAAAAGGTTCTTGACTGCAGAACAGCCATTTTATTCTTCAAAGAACTGTGCACAGATTGCATTCTTTGGCCCATTCCGCATCTAGCATTCACTCCGCTGTTTTACCAAGCCCACATTGGAACAGAAATTCCCCTCTACATTGCATGCCACTTTCACTTTCTTTGATTGTCAGATTTTATGGAATCCTCCACCCTGCATGCCGGTTTCACTTCCTTTGATATTTTGGTTTTATGGCAGTGTCTGCATAGATTTATGGCCATTTTTTGGCTGTTCAGGGGTGACTCTGCAGTCAGTATGGTGTTGGCCCAGGGTATTTGAATGTGGTTTTGAGCCGCATCTTTTTCTGTTCCAGTGTGGATTTGGTAAAACAGCACAATGAATGCTAGATGCAGAATGGGCCTTTGTCAGCGACTTCTACCGCTATCTTCTATCGCTATCAAAGCAGGTTCTGCTTATAACGGGTTTGAACAAGCATCTGGAGAAATGAGTTTTAACTCAGGAAAGCACATGCTGGAATAAGTGTTGTTAGTCTCTAAGGGGCCACTTCTGTTTTATTTTGCTACAATACACTAACACGGCTACCCCTCTGTAATTTAACAGTTTAATGACTACAGTAATAATATTCCAGACTGGAAAACTCTGTGTGCATAAAGAGTTGAGTTAGCTTAATTCTCTGTACCATGCAAGCAGTTTTCTGTCAATACTGCATTGCAGGTGTGAATGCAAGGTTAGAAGAGTCTATGTTGGAATTTGTGCTTACTCCACAAATTTTCCTGGGGAGCAATGAACGATATATTGAGAGAAATGAACAGCTAATAGAAACAATGTTATTCAGTGCACATAATAGTATGAATTTAGAGTACCAAACACACTGAAGGCAGGCAGGCTGTGGGTGAGAGAAGAGACACAAAATAAGAATGTGGGTGCAAAAGGGCATTTTAAAACAACATCCAATAAAATGCTCACAATAAGTCAATAATATTATAGAGGTGGGGAAAATGAACTTAAAAATAACACACAAAGCACAGCAATGCCGAGTTTTAAGTACGAATGTTATCAAGGAAAACTAAATACACATCTTATCCATGCACAGCTGTTGTTCTGAGTTCTTATGGTTAGTCCTGAAACAGTATTTCACCTTCCTTTGGGATTGACATCACCACTGCGATAACTTCTGGCTGAACTGCAGTGGAGTCTTGGGGAAGCACAGATCTTATGAAAAGTCTTGATGATCACTGGCAGTCTTGTCACACATATGCTGCTGTTGTATCACATGTTCAGTAAATACATGGAGCTGTCCTGTATTGAGTTAGATCACTGGTCCACATAGTCCAATATTGGCTGCTCTGCCACAGCTTCCAAAGTCTCAGAGACCTTTCACGTCACCTGCTACTCGAATGGAGATATCAGGGGTATAACTAAGTCCTTCTCAAAGCGAGTGCTATACCACTGAGCTCTGCAAATGTTTGACTTAAAATGGTAAAGACAAGTATTTTTTGTATAAAAAGGCTCAGTAAGGGTGGTGTGCCCCCCCCACACTGGAATATCTCTATGGCACCTAGACCCAATTAACCATTAGGAGGATAGAACTGAATAAGTGTAAACCCCAGTCTGGGTCCAACAGGAATAATAAAGCAGTGCTTAAGTTGCATGGATGTTGGTGTGTTTGATTGCTTCAGGTGTGAAATATGTTTTTGGGGGTTTTTGGAAGGAAGAAATAGAAAGCCAGTTGAATTATCCTGAGATACACAGTGGCAATCTTTTTTTTTCTTTTTTTTTATTAACATTTATAAAACAATTTGACTTAAAATGGTAAAGACAAGTATTTTTTGTATAAAAAGGCTCAGTAAGGGTGGTGTGCCCCCCCCACACTGGAATATCTCTATGGCCACCTAGACCCAATTAACCATTAGGAGGATAGAACTGAATAAGTGTAAACCCCAGTCTGGGTCCAACAGGGATAATAAAGCAGTGCTTAAGTTGCATGGATGTTGGTGTGTTTGATTGCTTCAGGTGTGAAATATGTTTTTTGGGGGGTTTGGAAGGAAGAAATAGAAAGCCAGTTGAATTATCCTGAGGTACACAGTGGCAATCTTGAATGTACAGAGGAAGGTTTGCAGGAACAACATAAACCATTCCTGATCCTTCAAAAAACACTTTTTGCGTAAGTTGTTCAGCAAAACCTTCCTACCAACCCGTGTGCTATTGCATTCCAAGTGCTGAAATGCTACATTGAATCTGCAAAAATGTGAGCACGCTCTGTAATTAAAACAGATGGCAAATAAAAGGAATAATTGCATAAAAGATGTGTTTTATTGGATCATGTATTTTTGTGATAATTTCCCCAAAGAAAAGAGGCCTAGGAAGTTATTTGGCCCACCAGAACTATGTAATGCACTTTAAATAGGCTATACAGCTGGGGTTGCCACCTCTGGTTTGGGAAATTTCTGGAGATTTGGGTGCATTGCCTGGTGATGACACAGTCTGGAGAAAAGAGGGAGGTCATCAGGGATGTGATGCTGTAGAGTCCACCCACCATATGGGCAGTGCTGCATGTAGCTTAATATGGAATTAAAATATTTCTTTTGGTATCTCTTAGGCTCTGTAGCAACAGCTTGCCGTGACCCCGGTGTCCCCATGAATGGAACCAGAAATGGGGATGGAAGAGAGCCTGGAGACACAGTCATTTTTCAGTGTGACCCTGGCTATGAATTGCAAGGAGATGAGAGAATAACCTGCATTCAGGTAGAAAATCGGTACTTCTGGCAGCCCAACCCACCAGTCTGTATAGGTATGCAGAAACCAAGAGAAGAGAGAACTGCTTTTCTGACTCTAAAAACATGTTATAGTTACCCCATCACAAAGCCAAAAGTCAATATTCTTAGAATTAATGAAGGAAAACTAGCTACAAATGTGAGATCCACTCATTAAGCCTCCATGGGACAATTATCTGTGAACAGGCCAGAGCTCCTTCACACTTCATTAACAAATCAGTGAATGGTTTCACAATTTATTCAAAAGCTTTATTATTATTATTCTCATAATTAGGGTTAGCCAGTTGTGGATGAGATTCTTAGCAACTTAGGTGGTTTCCTTCCCACAGCAGACCTGTGCATCCTATAAAACAACTTCAGAAAGTTGGTGTGATCCTTTGGTTGCGGCCTTTTATAGCCAGCATGTAGGGATGCTACTGGATTTCATAAATGCCACTGTTTTGCTTCAGACATCCTAATTTCTGACATGGGTTCTCCTCACTTAGGCCGTAACGTCAGCTACCCCCTTCCCATGCACACATTCTGATAAATTCAGATAAAATCTGATAAATTCTGATAAAATCAATGTGTTCGACGTTAGGCCGTAACGTCAGCTACCCCCTTCCCATGCACACATTCTGATAAATTCAGATAAAATCTGATAAATTCTGATAAAATCAATGTGTTCGACGTTGGGCCGTAACGTCAGCTACCCCCTTCCCATGCATACATTCTGATAAATTCAGATAAAATCTGATAAATTCTGATAAAATCAATGTGTTCGACGTTAGGCCGTAACGTCAGCTACCCCCTTCCCATGCATACATTCTGATAAATTCAGATAAAATCTGATAAATTCTGATAAAATCAATGTGTTCGACGTTAGGCCGTAACGTCAGCTACCCCCTTCCCATGCATACATTCTGATAAATTCAGATAAAATCAATGTGTTCGATCCACTGGAAATTTCCACTGATGCAAGGGATTTCCATCAGTGGAAAACAACTTTCTTGCCCACCGCCTTCCACTGTCCAACATTCCTCCAAAAATGCTGTTCTTGGGTGACAGAGGACCCCCCTAGGAACAGTGTGAGGGGAGAACTCGAATTGTGCACCAGGAAGGTGGAATTGGTAAATATCAACCCCCCTCCCTACTTCTCACTACAGAAATTCTCCTCTGGATCCAAGCTATTACTGTTAGCATTGACAGCTATTTTTACATCAGATAATTTTGGTAGCCACGTTGGTCTGCAGTCGAACAGCAAGATTCTAATCCAGTAGTGCCTTAAAGATCAACAAGGTTTATTATTTTTTTATTGTATTTTATTGTATTTACTGTTTTATTGTATTTTAATGTTTGTACACCACCTTCAGCCAGTTCCCCAGCAAGGCGGGAGGTAAATTGAAAATTTATTTTATTTTTTTAATCTTATTTATATTTGAATTTATATCCCGCCCTACCCTGAAGGTTCATAATAATAATCAATCATAATGAATGAATGAATGAATGAATGCATGAATAAGATTTCCATAGGTGTAAATTTTTTGCAGGGATGTAAGCTATCTGATGAAGGCAGCTTTGATTCTTGAGAGGGTATGCCCTGAAAATCTTGTTGGTCTTTTAGGTGCTACTGGTCTTGAATACTGCTGTTTTCACATCAATTGTGTATAAATTATGGGGAAAAAGGGAGTGCAACTTACAAATGAAGTAAAAATATTTAAAGGAGCTGCAGCCATAAATGGATCAGGAACTCTGCACCGGAAATGAGCAAAATGCAAAGGCGCCATATGAAAACAAAAAGAAATGAGATAAAATGGGTCCCCTCCCCCAAACTTTGTGAGCCTGTCGGTATCTTTGGAATACAGACACAATGGGGTGGGCACAGCCACAAAATGGCTGTTGCAAGAGGCCAACCCTACCATAAATAGTCGCCACAGATTACCTTCAATCATGCCATAAAGATCCTAGTGTTATGCGTGGCAACGTCTGCCAAAGAAACGTTTTTTAAAAAAATTTGCACTACCAATCAAATCTCCAGTGGCCAATAGCACCCCTCCCCGACCTGCTCACTTTCTAAAAACACTTGGTGGGCTCCAGGAAAGGTGTTGGCGGGTGCTATGGCATCCACGGGCACCACACTGGGGACCCCTGAGAGAGGGCATACCCATACATACCTAGCCATACCCTGTTCCAGCAGAGAAGGGAAATCCTGATTGCCATGCCACTTGATCAGAAACTCAGTTTTCTTTGGATCCGGTAGCAAATTGACTGTAACGCTTGTGCAGTTGAATTTAGAACGAAATCGTTTCGCTATACAGAGAATTGCTTGTTAAAGGATATTCTAAAGATAAAACTAAAGATAAAGAAATCCGGCTTTGTGGGAATTGATCATTTTGCCTTATTAAACTTTCTGTGTGAACAATGTGTTGTGACAATGTACTTTGTAAATATTTAATATGACTAGGAGATCAGATGCTTCTGGAAAGGGCAAACATTCAACAGCTTTGTTTTCTGTGACGACCTGGAAAATATGATTACCCCAGATGTGTTCTTTAAAACAAAACAAAACGAAAGCTTTAATGAAACCATGCACTTTTCTCCTGGCGATGTAAAAAGGCATCGCACAAAAAGAAATCAAAGGAGTTCTAGAAATGCACATTGTAGTCTGCCTGTTAAAATCAAAATGCATGAGTGTTATGGTCCATTCTAAATTTTTCTACCACCATATGTGTCTGAATTCACTTGAGCGATGTTCCTGGAACAATGTCCTTGGATCCATCTTTTATGGAACTGTATGCTGGCACAGTTTCTGGGTATTCTATCTTAAACATTTATTTAATATGGGATACTTTAAGATGGTTTTAAAAATTAGCAATCAAATATACCTCATGTGTATTATTAGTGGCTACTGCCATGTGTTAACTGTTCTTTGTACCTTACTGCAATATGTGGCTTGATCCTCCCCACCCTACACTTGTTTGTGGCAATCAAAACATATTCAAAGCATAGGCACATGGGATTACTGTATAATTTTTGGCATTGATCAGAAACTAATAGTTTCTGTATTTATAATACTTTTTATCAGCAGGGTTTTTTTGTCATTGTTGTTTTCCTAACACAAAATTGCTATTCCATTAAAAAAAATCTTAATTTGAAGGAATATTTTTGGCGATGGTGCGGAATAGAGTAGTACAAGTGGAGGACCCACAGGGACTTGTGGGGGACATCTCGTCTTCTTGTTCTATTTTATTCCTTCTTTCCTTTCCTGAAAGTCCCCATAGCCTCTTCTCTTTTCCTGATTCCTTCTTCCACCCACCAGCCAACCTCTCTTCGTCAGTCCCCATCTTCAGGTTTCCTTCCCTCCCCCTCCCTCCCTCTGGCAGCCTGTCCCTTAGAAAAGTTTAGCCCAGTTGAATGGTGCCAGCCCAGCCTCTGCTCTGGGCTGATTTTTATTATGCTAGTTACGCTGGGCCTGGTTGCATGAGGGGAACCTGCAAGGACTTGCATGGAGCACCTTACTTTTCCCCTGCATCCTCTCCATATGCTATTTGTTTCATTCTGGCAGCCACCATATCCTCATTTTTTTTCTTCCAACCAACCAACCTACCTACCTACCGACATTTTATCTGCCCCCCCCAGATTATTGCAACCTCTTTTGACATTCATTACATGAACTGAGTGTCATAAAATCTGAAGGAAAATTTTCAGTCATTTGATTTCAGTCATCATCAGCAATGCAATGGCCATTACAAATCGCCTCCTCTTTCTCCTCTTCCTAGTTGTAATAGTGAAGGAATGTTAGATTCTCCTTGTAATCTGTAAACTCAAATGTTTATATTTAATGTGTCCTGATGACCTGATTCCATTCAATCCATGTCTCAATTTCATTGTTGAAATATATATATATATATATGGCTCTTTTTGTAGCAGGAACTCCTTTGTATATTAGGCGACACACCCCTAATGTAGCCAGTCCTCCAAGAGTTTACAGTAGTCCCTGTAAGAAGAGCTCTGTAAGCTCTTGGAGGATGGGCTACATTAGGGGTGTGTCACCTAATATGCAACGGAGTTACTGCTCCAAAATATGCTAAAAACCTGGAGATATTCAGAAACTGGATACCTGCTACAAAAAGAGCCCTGGGTCACTCTGAAACTGGATTATGGGTGAGATGGAACACTGGTCATCCTGCAGGGCTTATGTTATGTTAAAACCAACCTCCAGAATGACTGCTGAGGGTATTCTTTTAAAGCTACAGGCATTGTTTCTATTATTTCAGGGGGGGGTTCTCTCTCTCTCTCTCTCTCTCTCTCTCTTTTTTTTTTTTTGCTACTCTGGGACTTTCTTCAGGTTTGCAGAGGAAATTCTCCCTATCTGTCCCTAGCTGTATTTTGTAGATCTGCTGATCATATCCTTTGTGATGCTGTTCAGAATTGGATATATGATATCCAAGTATCTTACACATTGTAACACCCTGTACACAAAATGCAAGCGATGCCAACACAATTCAAAAGGTTGAAAGTGCTCCCTCTAAGCTGTGGAGTCTTGTGAGCAAAAAAATCTACTTTTTGAGCTACTGGCATTGAAGTTGTGAGCAAAGCAATTCGGCTACTGCATAAATTAGTTTGTTTCAGAGCCCTCCTTCCAGAGCTGAGACGAAAATGTGTGAGCTGGAGGCTAAAAAACTGTGCGCTAGCTCAGACTAACTCAGCTTAGAGGGAACACTGGTTCCCCCCTCCCCCATTTTTGTAACCAAAAGGTTTGTCTTGTTTCGAGATGCTAAAAATAATAGCATTGGATATCATCTGGGCTGCTGGTGCTGGTGGTAGTTAATAAACCAGAATAATTTGGCTGATTTAAAATAAAATGAAAGATTGTTGGGGATCACTTAGTATTTTTTTGTTTGTTTGATCTATTCACAGCACCTTGTGGAGGCAATTTGACAGGCTCATCAGGTTTTATTCTTTCACCAAATTTCCCTCATCCTTATCCCCATAGCAGAGACTGTGACTGGACTATCACTGTCAATAATGACTATGTAATATCATTAGCATTTATCAGGTAAGTGTTTGGTTGGACAAAATTTAAAATGATCAACATGTCATTGTCACTCTGGGCTTTCTAAATGGTGGCAACCAAGTCGCTTCCAAACTAGAGTGCACCAAGGCTTTCAGAGTGATGGATGCAGAGTTCCACATGAAAAGTGTGGGTACAGTAGTCTGAAATGCTGATGCTTTCCTTGTTCATTAGAGAGGAATAAGTATGCTAAAAACCTGGAGATATTCAGAAACTGGATACCTGTTTTTATTGTCTGAATCTGGGTCTAGTCAAGGAGATTTTACACCCTTTACTACATATATGCCAAATTGGATGGGGGTTTTATAGGCTCAATTTCTGGGTAGAATTCCTTACTCAGAAATTACAGTACTTAGTGGGGGGAAATACTTGCAGAACTTCAGGGAATAGTGTGTGATATCCTTACCTGGTCATTGACCTGTTTTTGAGATACTTTTGTTATGGGCAATTGAATTCTTTTTTCCCCTTTTTTTCTTTTTGAAATTCACTTTTTTTTTACATATAACCGATGTTTTCTATTTTCCCCTCTAATTTAAAAAAGGAGTTTCTCTTTCATTTCTTTTTGAAGAGAAACCAGTCCCTGCAGTTCATTTATCACACCTTAATACAGATCTCTTGTCAGGTGGGTAAGAAAGTATGGGAAGAGACAGTCTAACTCTGGGCATCTACAGAGTGAAATCCTCAGTGGTGGCTCCACACTGGTGGAATGAGCTCCCGGAAGACATCAGGGCCATACGGGACCTGTTACAGTTCCGCAGGGCCTGTAAAATGGGCCTCCAATTAGGAGCCACCACTGATGAATGAGGTATTAACAACTGGGCTATTATGGCCCCCATACTACTGGCATTCAGAACAACTTTGGACACTGCCCTAGCTTCATTGGACCACCTCATAGAAATTCGCCATCTGTACTCAACTGCATTTTATGTAATTTATTTGTAATTTGAAATTTTATAATACCCAATCCCAGCCTTCCGAAAAGTCTTTTAAAAGGCATCTCAAGTCCTTGCAGCCCCGTAGCTAGGGAATTATTTGGGAGGGGGCCTTGGGGGGGCCACCAGCTAATTAAATGGAAGTACAGTGCAGGTGGTAAGTTGGAGCATTTTGGGGGCAGCCCAGGAGAGAGGGGGCCCAGAAGAAACACTAGGGGGCCGGGCCCCGTGGGCCCCATGTTAGCTACGGGCCAGGGCGGGATATAAATCGAAATAAATAAACATTTTTAAAAAACCTTCTCCTCAAACAACCTATGTAGAACAAACCATGGCCAGAAAGCATGGAATACTGAGGGCAACTGAATATCTTTTTTCTTTTCTTTTTTTGGAGGGGGAGTGGAAACTGGCCTGTTCAAGTACTTAAAAACTAGTCTGGACAGCAGAGAGAGCCTTACTAATATATTAGTCCTCCTATGATTTCTTAGTGGTCCCTTAGTGGTCTTAGTGGCTTTTGAAATCTGTTCTGAATATCTTTACTACAGAGCTTGGCAATCTTTTTTGATCCAAGTGCAGGGGAAAAAAGTCTCTACCCTTCCAGTGCAACTTTGTGAGATTAAACTTGGACTTGTCTGGAGTCTCTGCAGGTCTGGGAGGCAATGATGGGCCATGCCTTTTGCCTTCTCTTACACCACTACCCCCATAAGTTCTGCCAGAGCCTCATTTGCTTGGGCATAAATCGGGTACCAAGCAAAATAGCACCCATCCAAGCAAAATGTTCTGGTGTGCCACTGCCCAGTATGTGTGCCGGGGGTGGGCTGGCTACCTCTACCTTGGTTTATCAGTGGTACAATTTGTAAGTTAACATTTTGAAAATTTTAAAAATAACTTTATGGATAGCACGAAAGATCTGTTATATTATGTAGTGAGGGGTGTGCCTAGTAATTTGTTTACGTGGTGTATATGATGGCTTATGGCTAAAGACACACCCTTGCCACACCACAAAGTTAGCCACATGAGACATTTGTGGAAGCACTTTTGTGGCTAATGTGAAAATCAGTAAACATTTCAGTCTTGTAAATATGTCCTGAAATTGAGTGGGTTTTGTTTAACCTTGCAGCTCATAAAGGTTTTCTTCAGAACATTATTGGTGTTCTGCACTGGAAAACATGTTGTTGACCCTAAAACTGAAACACTGGTGATCAGAGCTAACATTTTAAAAACTTTTATAGGAAATGTGTGCGTGAGATTAAGCCAAAATGTCAAAGTGATATTGGGAACCCATTTTGTAAGCTGCATATTTACATAATAATAAGGCTCAGGTGAGCAATGCTATCCTGGCTATTAAATACTGTTTATTCAGGGTTTTTTTTTCTAGTAGGCTTCAGTATCTGAATGATGTCATAGCTTAAGCAAACCAATTATAGTATCTAGACTGCGTTTCTGCCCTATAACGGTCAATATTGAGAGAATGTTTGTGAAAAATATATGCAAATAAAAAGTCCACAGCAAATCTGATGTCAGAAGTAATACAACACTATGGCCTTAAAATATATGCTATGGCCTTTAAAATGTGCAATATGGTTATGGTAATCTTTAAAGTATTTTTTAATTCATTTGTATGGAGTGCTGTCTATAACATTGACCATTATACTCAACAAAAAGATACTTGGAATTGCTTAGGAAGCGCTATACGAAGTTCCCAGTTGCATGAGAAATCTTTCTTATGGAATTAATTTACCACTTAGCAGAACTTTAGGTAGAAAACATGGGTCAAGCCATGTTCCACCTAACATTTCTCACTTTTTAAACATTCCCAGCTTCAGTATCGAACCAAACTATGACTTTCTCTATATCTATGATGGGCCAGACAGCAATAGTGCTCTTATAGGAAGCTTTCAAGACAGCAAGTTACCAGAAAGGATAGAAAGCAGTTCAAACTCCATGCACTTGGCTTTTCGGAGTGATGGATCTGTTAGTTTTACTGGTTTCCACTTGGAATATAAAGGTAAATGCTCATAATGATGTATTGAAAATGCTGGCATTCTGATATTTGTATTGTGTTTGTTACATGTATTTTTGAAACCTTTAAAGTCCATACAATGCTTGCAGTGATTCAGGGTGTGTGACCTTTTCTTTATTCAGTCATTGGTATGCCACATCATAAGCCCTCTTTTGTTTGTTTCCTTCCCCCCCCCCCATTATTGGATAAGATAGCTTGTCTCAAGTGGCACAACAGTCTTTATAACAACATTCGGTTTAGGCCTAGATTTCACTGAGGTGGTAAACCTATGCCCATGATTTAATATTTAAGACTACAGAAGAGGCTTCATATGATTTTATGTTCTTTCATAGTAAGTAGGTAGGTAGATAGATGATAGATAGATGATAGATAGATGATAGATAGATAGATAGATGATAGACGGACTGATAGACGGACTGATAGACGGACTGATAGACGGACTGATTAGATTATCCCATGATATCTATGTTTTTAAAAAAGATAGATGTTTAATGCCTTAAACTACATTCACATGTTGGCAAAAGGCAGTAGCTCCCCCCTCCCCCAAGCTGGCATTCATTTGGCTTGGGTGTGAAGAATATAATAATGGTGGTCAACCTGTGTGTTGTTTTGTTTTTCCTTTTGAAGTAGGACCTTTGTTTAACCAGTGAATTCTCAGGAGAACTTTATTCAGCCCGGAGACAGGTACAAGTGAAAGGGCCTGCTGCGGTTTAACAGATGAAAGGATTATTTGTTTAAGAAAAGATGTGTAGGAGGAGGAGTCTTGACTGGATAATGCTAGGAATGGCTTAGGCCAAGTTATGGCCTAACTGCAATAAAATGGCTTCATAAGAAAGTCTAGAGTGAACCACACACACACACACACACCCCAGAAACAAATTTGAGGAATCAAAATTAATACCTCTTAATTCAGTATCCTGGATACATACATTTTTGATCTAAGGAAAAAGAATTGCTTTTATTGCTCATTTTCTTATCCCTTTGTGCGGTAGTAATTAGACAATCACACATATCAAGGTAGCTAGGGTTGTCAGCTCCAGATTGGGAAATTCTTGGAGGTTAATTCTTAATGATTGTCCTGATAGCCTGTTTGGTTGATACCTTCTGTATACGAGGCAATACAATTACACCTAGTGTTGTTTCACTGGATCTTAATTATTAAGATAAGGTCAGACAATATCTTCATACAATGTCTTCAATTAAATTTGAACTGGCATCACTCAGTATTACTCTCTAACAACTAACTAATTTAGAGACATTTTTATGTGTATAATAGTATAACAGAAATATATTATTTGTTTATTTACTTACTTATTTTGCCATCAAGTCGCAGCCAACTTATGGCTACCCTGTAGGGTTTTCAAAGCGAGAGACATTTTGAGGTTGCTTGCCATTGCCTAGTACTATGTAGCGACCCTAGGACTTCCTTGGGGTTTCCAATCCAAGTACTAAGCAAGACTGTACTGATTACTAGCTCCGAGAGCTGACAGTATAAGAGTAGCCTGGGCTATCCAGGTCAGTGCAAGAAGGGTACATTAAGGTAAAATGCTCTTGGAGCGGGGAGATCTTCAACATTAAAGGTACATCATTCTTTTGATTACAGCCAAACTCCGTGAGTCCTGCTTTGATCCTGGTAATATAATGAATGGCACAAGGCTTGGAATGGATTATAAACTGGGTTCAACAGTCACATATTACTGTGATGCGGGTTATGTTCTTCAAGGTTACTCTACACTCACTTGTATCATGGGAGATGATGGGAGACCTGGATGGAACAGAGCCTTACCCAGCTGCCATGGTAAGACTTTTTTCTTCAGTCTGTTTCTTGATTCCCAGGAAGTTATTTTTTTTTACCCCAACTGTGATAAAAGAGATTTCTTATCTTTTATGTGGCTTTATCCATTCCACTACGGGTGCAGTGTTCTTGCCCAACGTGATCCCTTTCAGCTGTTTCGGTGAATAAGAATCCAAAGTGCATTTCCTGTAACCCTGTCCTCCTCTGTCTGGGGAAAAACCCAAGCCACAACATGCAAATAAGAAAAACAAATGCTGCTATCATGCAGATTAGTTTGAAGGATTTTATTTTACAGTGCTTTCCAGCCATCTTTTTCACTAGACCTGGCTTATTTCTATTTCTTACTACTGTCTCAGATCCATGTTGCTTTTGTCCATACAAGCCCCATGATCCTATCATGGTCAAAGTGGAACTCTTGCCCCCCCTACATAGACATATATTTTTTTACTAGCAGAAAATCTCATTGAATCCAGCCCAATAGTTGCATATACCCAGGTAGTCAGTCTTCATTTAAAAATAACTTTATAATTGAGAGCATACAGTGGTTTTGATTTCATAGATGATGTGGCTTTGTAAATGGTCAGTCCATTCCCGATTTTTTTAAAAAATGCTGTGAGGATCCAAAACTGATCTGATTCTAAACTGTAGTTCAGGAGCCCTTTTCTCAGAATTAGCATACCCTTTAACTATGTTGACAATGGGCAGATCTAAGGTAACATCATACCAGATTAGAACAGAATGAAGAAAAGGAGGATGCATTCATTGCTTAACCTATAGTCCTCCCACTCATTACTTTGCATCTGGGTATCTCTTAATAGTCCATAGGGTACTGCCATAAATTACAGGGTTTAGTTGCATGTAGCATGCTCATAGGCTATGGAATTCAGATTTTAAGTTCTAATTTAGGCAAGGAATGCCAGATCAAATTGTGTTACATTCCTTTAAAAAACCCACAAAATAATATAAAATGTAACATGGAAAGAAAACTATATACTTTTACATTTCTTAAATGCCTGTCTGTATTTCATATCATTTGCCTTTGGCTAATACTTTTATTTCAGATGTCCTTGAAGCAGCTCTAATAAGTGTGGGATCTGAACCAAGGCCACAGTCTCATTCTAATATGAATGAATGCAGAGATTAACCAGGCTAATACACTAAGCCATTTGGCATTTGATAATAGCTGTTAAGAGCAGAATGTAATTAAGGTGTGCAGATTAAACTTTTCACGTGACAAAGGATAATAAGTAATGATTTTTGTCAGCTTCACCAAATACACTTCATTCTAATAGTATTACACAAGATTTACCTTCCCACGTAACCAGTATCTATTGTTTACAAGTTAGTACTTTATTGCTCAGCATGGTGGAAAACTCCATTTCATGCTGAGAAGAATTCAGATCATAATTGTAATTCAATTTCATCCTGAAAGCAAAAAAGAAGAAGCATATCCTCTTTTTAATGAGATCTACTGTGTTTTATTTATTTGGTTTTTTAAATATAAAAATTCCTGTGTCAGACTACTGTTTATAGAAATGTCTGACAAGTTATTATGTTGCAAATGCCAGACAGTCTATCCCATGCATGATTAATACAGAATGATACTCATCTCATTTCCATTAATATACAAATACAATGTCTTAAAGGTGAAGAATTCTGATACTGACAAAAATAAAAGCCTTCTTTTTGTACAAATGCATTTTCCTTCACAATTTAGTTGTTACCAGTGTTCCCTCTAAGCTGAGGTAGTGTGAGCTAGCTCACAGTTTTCCAGCCTCCGGCTCACATATTTTTGTCTTCGCTCAGGCAGGATGGCTCCAGAGCAAACAAATGTATGCAGCAGCCAAATCGCTCACTCACGGCTTTAAGGCCAGTGGCTCACAAAGTAGAATTTTTGCTCACAAGATTCCACAGCTTAGAGGGAACATTGGTTGTTACTCCCACTAAAGAGCCAGTAACCGTCATATAACGCTTTCATGTGAACATTCCAACTCTATGTGGATACTCATATGTATTATAACCAGTGTTCTCTCTAAGCTGAGTTAGTGTGAGGTGCTAGCTCAGTTTTTTACCCTCCGGCTCACTCATTTTTGTCTCAGCTCAGGAAGGATGGCTCCAGAACAAATTAATTTATGCAGTGGCCAAATCACTCACTCACAACTTTAATGCTAGTAGCTCACAAGGTAGAATTTTTGCTCACAAGACTCAACAGCTTAGAGGGAGTATTGATTATAACACACCTGATAACTTTCTTATAATGATGAACACTATCAGAATTTTGTCTGGGAAGAACCTGCATGAGGAGCTTTGGGTGGGAGTGAAACAGTAGAACAGCAAGTCATTTTCATTCCTCATGTGACATTCAAGAATCATGGGGAAAAGGTGTTGCACATGAGTTGTGCATGTTTCCCCCCACAGTTTTGGGGGACTGTGTGAAGCAGAAAACATCTTCTCCATTTGCCAAGGTGCCTTAAATTCACTCTTCACAAGAGTTTCTAGAAGCTTGATAACAGACACTGTTAACAAAAGTAATATTGAATTAGTGGTTGCTCTTCTGCTAACTCATTTTGAGTCTGTACAGCCTGAGTCACAGTTTTTGACTAAGGCAGAACCTCTAGCAGTATGTTTTAGATTTCTGTTTCTTAAATAAGCATGATTGTATCAATGTGCAAATTCAGTATACCTATGTATGTCCTTTGCTGTAGGGCAGCAGCAATAGTGGTCTGTTTTCCTTGCTGTGGTCCTTCCAGAACATCATGTTCACCATTGTGGAAACCAAGATGCTGGATTAGATGAACCTTTGGTCTGATCCAGCAGGGCTCTTCTTTTGTTCTTATTTGGCATACTGAGTTCTGTCTGCATAGTGTGTTGAAGTGACCAGTAATGTTATGCAGTTGCAGTACATGATTTGATTTGCTTCTTTAGGGCATAACAGAATGTAATACTATGCATGATGTGACTCATTAAGATTGGCGGAACTTTCCTGGAGTAGATAGATATAAGCTTGCAAGAAATAAGCATTATGCAAAAATACTTCTGAGCTCAATTTTTCTTGAAATGGATACTTACAGACGAGACTGAGTCTCCAGATAATGTAATTAAATCTTTAATAATGCTCAACATTATAGCAAATTTCTTATGTAATTTGACACATAGTTTCACTGCTGATAGGTTTAGCTCAAGAAATAGAACAGAATTTGCATATAAGATTTACCTCATTTGAGAATTAATGCTTTTGTGAGACTGATTTCATTCCTCTTTTCCTCATTTTACATTCTACAGAAAGTACACATAAAATCCTAAATAATATTTTTCCCCATTCAATGTATGTTTAGTATTTACCTTTAGAGAGAATTCACTAGAGCCTTATCTTGTATACACCACTATCTGAATTATAAATCTGTTGCGTGTCAGTTTTGTTGTGTGATTTTATGAATGTATAATTTTGAAAAACACAAAGAATCTTTAATTTTATTGTATATATGTACTTGATGCCTAAATATAAATGCAGCAATAATGCTAGTAACATGGACCATCTATCCATATCATTTCTTGAGATAGGTCACAAATGAAGGGTGCTGTGCATTTTGTTTGACACTCAAAGTGCTTTTCATGGTGGGATCCTCCAGTGGTATCATAAAGTTCCCCAAATATTGCTCATAAGAGTGCTATGTGCTGTCTACACGTTGACTGATGATTCAGGTAAGGAAGGCAGGAGCAAGCACTCTGACCCACACTTCCTTGGGACAGTCACTGAGTTGTCAGCATGGAGCAAATATATGGAGGAAGTCTCTGTGTGTACACTTCCCTCCCTATGATCATCAGCCCTGTTTGGAAAGCAACAGCACTAACCACAGGGAGGGACTGTACACATGGGCACTTCCTTCATGCATGTGCTCTGTATAAACAACTCAGTTATTGGTCCAAGATGTGGGCGGGGCCAGCAGGCTCCTGCCCACTGTCCCTCTCCATGCATTCAGTCAAAATGTTGGTAGTTCATCTGTACAGGGCTATGGATTAGCCCAGTTGAGTGGAGAGCCTTCATGCTTACCTTAATGGCCTCAGGGAAGTTATGTTGTTGGACTGGCATGAAATACAGGTTAGCATGGAAGCATTTCTGGATAGCACTCAAGACACCCAGAGCGTATATAAAGTTGGCCAAGTGGTGGTGTTTTAGATACAACAACCACTTGGCTAAATATGGTTGCTTACAGCAGGTCCCTGCTCAGACGGCCATTGAGTACAGACCACTGCATCTAGGGGGGGAGACATAGAGACTTTGTTGTAGTGTATTGAGACAATGGTCTTTTTCATGCATGAAGTTTAAAATAGCTCTTGTGTTAATCAGTTTTGTAAAGAAATGTAAAGTCTGTAATAATCTGCACTGCAAATCTCTCTCTCTTCCACTTAGGGTTGCCACCGTCCCTTGTTTGGCAGGGGTCCCCCACTTTTGGGGGGTTCTACCTACCACCGGCCAGCTGGCCGATGGGGGAAGTCCCGCCCCCAAGCCCTAACACCCCCAGCCACCCCTCTCCCTTCTCCCTGCACTTAAAGGGGCTCCCTTTAAATGCAGGGAGCTGGTGTTTCCCGTGTGCCTGATCTCCAAGCGGAGATCGGGCATGTGAAACTTATAGGGGCCCCTTTAAATGCAGGGAGCTGGTGTTTCCCCGCACGTCCATCGGGTGGGGGAGCGGGGGGCGTGGACGTTCCCAATGTTACATCATCACATCAGGGATGCCCTGCTCCCTCCAGGAACACCCCCCAAAGTCCCCTGCTGGGGGCTAAAATGGACTTGGCAACCCTACTTCCACTCCTCCCAACATAAAACAGCCAGGTGTTTATATAAATGGCATGTGAGACAAAAACAATTTTAGCCTCACTTATGCAAACACTCTGTGCATTCAGATACAGTCCTATCCTATTTAATCAGAAACTACAACAGTAGTTTGTTTCTGTTTCATTTGTTTGGAGGGGGTTATTTTTATTTTGTCTTATTTGGCTTTATATTGTTCCAGTCTTCTTTTAGAGATACTGAGGGACTTCAGTTTTGTGAAAGTTGCCAGAATCTCAATGCATCTCTCACAAGCAAGATTTGCTGTTTAAACATAAACTATAAATCATTTGATAATTCAGGTGGTCAGCTGTGTTGGTCTGAAGCAGTAGAACAAATGTAAAGGTGCCACTGGACTCTAAATTTGATAATGCAGCTTCTTAGAATTGCTATGCGTTCTTTCTTTTGTAATCTGATATATGTAACATTTATTTATTTAGCCATTTCCATCCGATACAATCAACCATACTAGGTTCTTGATCCTGAGGCTGCTTACAGTAAAACATTGAAAATCACACAAATACCAGGACATAATTGTCAACTGTACTAAAAGCAGTAAAACATTTAAAACACTTGAAAACATCAGCAAATTCTGGAGCAACCGGAAAATCACTAATGAATAAAAGTGTTATCAGCATAGTTAGTTAATATATATTTATTTCAAATATAATTTGTAAATTTAAAACAATATATGATAAACATAATTTCTGGTCACATCACGAAAAGACAAAACTCACTGGAAAATACAATAATGTTAGGGGGGGAAATGAAAGCTGTAAGAAAAGAGGAAGACTCAATGTGAAATGAATTGACTCAACAAAGAAAGCAGTGGCCTTTAGTTTGCAAGATCCAAGCTATAATGTTTTGGAGGTGATTAATGTATGAGGTCAGGTCACCATACTTTGGAAGTGACTTGATGGAACTTAACACACAAACATAAATTTGGGGGAGGGGTGAAGTTTTTAAAATGTTATTGTTATTAAAATATTTTGCACCTTCAAGCCATAAACTCATAGTAGACTGCATCCCATAATTTTCAGTGGAACATGTTTTCAAGGAAATGATCATATCCTAATGTTTTACTCAGCAAGAAAGCTCATTGATTTAAATACTCCATATAATGATATTTTGGCTCTAATCCCAGGCCTCTGTTGTGGATGGCTCATTACGCACACACATCTTACTGTAGATTTTCAGAGCAGTAGGCCTTTAATCTTGACTTTGGATTCTGTACCAGCTGTATGCACCATTCTTTTTTCCTCTGGTGTATGTATTCTGGAGCTACAATTTTAAAAATTGGGATGGAATGTCACTTGTGATGTGGGGGGATTGTCCAAAGTTGGGGGGGGGGGTTTACTGCATTTACTTTATACTCTATCGCAGCTATGCAGTAGCATCCAGCAAGCACCTTCCATTTAAATCCTTGTGGTTCGGGTTTTGCACTTGCATTTTAGTGCTAGTTCCTTGAATGAAAGGGAACACAAAGGAAGGCAGGGAAAGGGGGAAAACCCAATGTGGACACTGACCAGACTTTTGAAGCCCCATTTTCCATATTACTGAGCACTATGGGATTCTCTGTTGTGTTATTGGCCACTGTGAAAAATGAGAGAGTCACACAGTCTTGTAATATGGGGGAACATGTTGAGTGTACTGAATGCATGGTAGAACCACTGACACATGCACAAAGTTGGCTGCAACTCCACCACACTTTGCACAGGGCTGCAATTTGTGTGGGGGAGGAGTCCTCTGGCAGAAGCTCTGGAGAGCTTTTTTAGTCTTGTGCCACTAAATTGAAAAAAGGGGGTTATTTTTGCTGATGCCCTAGCACAGCTGCATAGTAACTATAAAGTACTGAGACTGACGTATCGTTGAGTGATTTCAGCTTATACTTTACTTAGCGATTTCAAGAACTTGAGATACAAGGGCAAGGCCGCGGGCTGCTTAAATGCACACACAGAACCACACCCACACACACCCGTGATTGGCTTATTTACATTAACCTCCATTAGATAGGTTCCCTTGAGGATCCGGATTAGCCGATAGGCTGTTTCTAGGATCCTCTTTCCCCATTGTTGCTCTGGCTGTTTGGGAAACTGTGTGCCTGATTTGACCACATGCACGGTCTCTGTCGGAACACAACAGTAACACTAATTCCCTGTCCTTCCTTGCAAATGTGTGTGGTTTTCTCTTTGAGATTCTCTAATTTGATCTAGTACACTGGCCGTGATCTTGGCAATTTTTTTAAGAGCCTGTCCTGTGGAATTCACTTTGTCCTCTGAATAAATAGATCCCAAGCAATCCTTAAGTTTGGCAGTTTGCATAAGGTCCATGTGGCTCAGCCACCATTTTAATATTAGACTTCCAGAGACTGCCAAATTGGTTCCCCCCAAAAAACTTTCTTTACTAAAGCATTAAAGGAAAAATGTTTTCAAAGCTTTAGGCTTCCCATCCCAGTGTCTCTCTCACTTTACTTCTCATATCAGTTTAATTCCATGCTGATGATCCCCCCTTTATTTTAATAATAATAATACTTCTAATTTATTAATCTCTTTCCCCAGTGAGCTTAAAGCGATGTACAATTACACATTTTAGACAGGGGACTAACAATGTTCAGAGGGGATAGGGAAGACAGCATAAATTCATTTAATTGCACACACTGTCACTGAATGGTGTAAACTTCTTCTGGCTTGGCTCAGTCATTTTCTGAACGGCTGCTTGTCGACCAGGCTTCAGTACCCGTATGTCAAATCGCCACACTGCCACCACCTGGCCGGAAACATCCACTGCAGGGATTTTTGTAGCCGAGAAGTTCTTCCACCTTTTCCGAACCTCGACCAGGACGTCCTGACCGTCAGCTAACACCCTCCCACAAGGGAGATTGGTGTGCCCACCCTCTCTAAGGAGTGGTTCCCATTTTATCTACTCGCCGAAGCTTTCGATTCTCTGGGTGGACGATGAGCTGGGGACAACAGGCTGGCTGCTCACACCAGCGGGAGGCTTGAACTAACACAGTTTGGATGTTAAGACAGTGGGATATACCCACTATGCCACCGCTCCCCTTTGTTTCCATGCAGCACTTCTTCTTTTTTTCTTTTTTGCACTGGGGACACTGCTGTTTGCCTCCTCTCCAATCCCCCTTTTAAGTCAATACCAGCAGGGAACTAAACCTTGCATAGCTCCTTTTAAACTCCCCCCGGTCATTTTAATTTTTCTGTTCAGCAATCCGAGACTAGCAATACTCTCATATCGCTAGACACATGAAGCTTCTACAATGATGAAGGGGGAGGATGTTGGAAGGTGCAGAGTGGGTTGAATGACCTCACTGTGGGCTCGGGAGTAAGGTGGTAAAAGGGTGGGGGGAATTTCCAAGGCAATCTACATTTTTGAATTACTTTTGGTTTGGAAGCAAAACAAGGGAAAAGTCAGCAAAAGAGCTGCACTCTCAGAAAACCCAGGGAAACAGTGACCAAAAAGTAAACTGAGCTCTGAAGGGAGGAAAATCAGTGCAGAACAACAAAGAAAACATGACAGACATGCACGGTGAAAGTGAGGGGAAACACCCATGCATAATAGGCCAGTGGTGATGACAGCTATGAGAGGGATGCAAACATAAGTTCTTTCCAGGGCTTTTTTTGTGGAAAAAGCCCAGCAGGAACTCATTAGCATAATAGGCCACACCCAACAGCAGAAATGTATTAGCATATTAGGCCACACCCCTGACAGCACAGCTCATTAGCCCATTAGGCCGTACCCACATGTTACCAGGTTTGGTTATCCAGCCACACCCACCTTTTGCTTCTTATTCTGTTTACCTTGTTTGTTGCCAAAACCCAGGGCTTTTTTGTAGCAGGAACTCCTTTGCATGTTAGGTCACACACCCCTAATGTAGCCAATCCTAGTGAGTTTCTGCTGTTGGGTGTGGCCTATTATGCTAATGAGTTCCTGCTGGGTGTGGCCAACTTGGAAGCCAGCAGGAACTCCATTCCTGTGCGTTCCTGCCCAGAAATAGCCCTGGTTCTTTCCTGTAAGAGCTTTTCTGTTAATATCAATGAAAGGTGTACACAGTGCTTTCTTCAATGTCATGAGCTGGAAGCTTTTATGTGCAGGATCTCTGTATGCGTGAAGAAGCCACAATTAGGGATAGCTGGACTGTATCCCCTCTGAACTGAATATGTGATAAACAAATGATGTTTGCTTGATTTGTAAGTCTTCCCACTACTTCAGTGACTCCTGAGATTTGGGGGAATATCTTAGAATGGGATACACTGGCTGCAGTCAGATGTGCAGTTTGATCCAGTGTGGCCCTGCTTCTAATTGATCCAGGATTTTTTTTTTTAAAAAAAAATTGTAATGGAGAGTTTGGATCAGACCTCCCCCTTAACCCGCTTCAATGCGCTTTCACCCCCTGGTTGATTAATCAGCCATGGCAGCCGCAGAGTGGGGTGGTTGGGTAGGTTTTTAAAAAAAATCATTTGTCTTTTGAGCATGCACATAAGCATGTATGGGAAGCAGCACTTCAAACTCCTGGCAGAATGGTGGCAGCTGATGGCAAATGAGATTGCTGGAGGAGGCTTCTGGGATATGTAGTTCCATGTGAGGGAGTGTTTTTGAAACTGCTTTTGATAAATTCAGGGTTTCAAATGTTTCAAAGCCAGTAGGGAGAGAATAGAGAAGCCTCATCCTGTGTCCTGTGTGCTGCTGGCATTTTTATTTAAAAGTGTGAAGCATTGTTCTCAGACTGCCCCCTCCTTCCCTGAAAAAAAAATCAGCTTTTCAATTAACCCCTTCCCCACCCTGTGTCTGGAAAGCACAGAAAAAAGTACACAGGTGTCTTTCTTTGGAAGTTTTTAAAGACGAAAACACAGTTTTGAGAAACGTGTGTGTGAGGGTGGAAGGGAGAGAGAGGTGAATATGCAGTTATGCACACCTTGCCAACTGCCTCAAAAAAATGTTCCAAACTGGAAGGGAACGTTCAGACTTCCCAAGTAGCTTGAGAGTGTGGTGGATTGATCAGATATCTGGAAACGTGGGGTGAAGCTGCATACATCATGAAAGACCGGACTTTCCCTGTGCCAAATAACTCCAGCTCAAAGACAGGTCAGAATGGGGTGTCCATGATTGGGGAACGGAATACAGATGTTGCTGCATGGACGTGCATTTTAAATCCAGAGGGGAGCAGCAATGACACCAGATCAAACAGCATGTCTGATCGCTGCCACTGTTACTGAAAATAGTGAAAATGTACAAAACACTGAACTCTTACTTGGGAAAATATGCCTACTTTTGGGGTGTTCCACACTGAAGGATTATCCAAGAATTCCATTATCTGTTCTGGCAAGAGAACCATACCAAATGGAGCTGGGGCTATTAGAAGACTTAATTTATTTATTTTGAAAACATAGCCTAAAATAATGTAAACAAATGTATCTATCCAATCAAAAGGCAGCTTAATTGATCAACAGATGTGTCATTTCAAGCAATACACACATAAACATATCAAGCTGCCTTCTACTGAGTCAAACCCTTCACTGTTACTGAAAATAGTGAAAATGTACAAAACACTGAACTCTTACTTGGGAAAATATGCCTACTTTTGGGGTGTTCCACACTGAAGGATTATCCAAGAATTCCATTATCTGTTCTGGCAAGAGAACCATACCAAATGGAGCTGGGGCTATTAGAAGGCTTAATTTATTTATTTTGAGAACATAGCCTAAAATAATGTAAACAATATGTATCTATCCAATCAAAAGGCAGCTTATTTGATCAACAGATGTGTCATTTCAAGCAATACACACATAAACATATCAAGCTGCCTTCTACTGAGTCAAACCCTTAGTCCATGCAGATGAGTATTACCTACTCTGACTGGCAGAGGTCCTCCAGAGTATCAAGGCTGAGGCCTTTCATAACACTTGCTGCCTGATCCTTTAACTAGAGATGCCAGGGACTGGAACCTTCTGCAAACAAAATAAAGGCCTAACCATTGATCCATGGGCCTTCCACCATTTTACTCAGTGTGCCAAAATGTATTTGAATGAAAATGTATTTAACTTAATGCATGTTACATATATTTAAATCAACAGTTTAGTTTTACAATACCATATTTGTTTTGCAATCTTTGCTTTTTAGCTCCTTGTGGAAGTCGATCAACGGGCTCTGAAGGCACAGTTTTATCACCAAACTATCCTAAAAACTACAGCATAGGACATAACTGCATTTACTCTATTGCTGTCCCTAAGGAGTTCGGTGAGTAGTCTTTGCTTTATGGATTTTTGTCTGAATTATTTAACCATTATTAGTTTGATATCTTTGTTTGGACATTGCAATTATGTTGAAGTGAAACCTTTTATAAACCTTTTGAACCCCTAGCTTTAATTCTGAGAATGACTTTGGTACACACGCATGTTCTTTCCATTGTATACCTTGGTATCACTACACTTTGGATAAAGTTGTGGTTGTCTTTTCATAGCAGATTATGTACTAGTGTTGGTATATCCTTTTTTAAGTATCAATAAGAAAGTGGTTTGCAGAAGATATGCCCTTTTATTATCTTGATGTCTTAAACTTTACTGCATAAAACAAATTATTCAAGCAGAAGATGTGTATATCTAAAATACTGGGGGGGGGGGAACCAGCATTAGAAATACAGGTTAAGTAGTAGCTGGTTTGCAGGTGGATATATATGAAAAGACAGAAGAGATGAGCTGGTATTATGAAGTTAATGAAAGACCAATGTATGTGAACCTTAATCAGATATATTTATCGAATGGTCCATGAATAATTTATCTGGAGCTGATACATATTTGTGACATACACCCCAATCCTGCCCCATACATTGTATACAATGTATCTCGTGAGCCATTAAAAAAAATCTACCTTATTCCTGAAATATCATGAATAGACCATACTGTATTAATGGGGCCTGCAGTCCTGACAGGGCTTTTTTGAAACTTTAGACTCTGTGTATGTTCCAACCTCATGCTTGGGCCATGACTTACTCAAAGGCTGTTTCTTACACTATCTACAATTGGAGCAATGGGACCTGGTAGTGAAGGAAATTTAAAACCGAAGGATATAAATAGATTATTACTACTAGCTGTGGTGTGGCCACATAAAAATAGTCCATGTCGGGCTTTAACTGTATGAATCAAACATTGTAAATTAAATAGTTTACGGTCTCACCTCACTTGTAAGTTTATGAGAACAACCTTAAGCAGGTCTACTTAGAATCAAGTCCCATTTTACTCAGTTTTCTTTGTCCAGCATGGCATATTAGTTGGTGTGTCGCACTGAAATCTGGGAGAAACAGATGCAAATCCTTCCTATGCCATGGAAGCTTACTGGGTGAGCTTGAGATGGTCACTCTCTCTCAACCTTGCAAGGGTTGCTGTGAGGATAAAACGGAGGAAGGGTTCACACCAGAGGGGAAATGGAGCATAAACAGCTAAATAAAATTACTCCAAGGAAAGAGTTCTTAGGTCCCTGCCACACGGCAGGGAAAAGGACGGCTGAACTGCGGTTAATCTGAGCTGCACCAAAGTTGAGACGCCGCGGCGGGGTCCCACGGATTCCCCGAGCCGCGTCGCTCCCCGGCACGATCAGATGCCGGGGAGGAAGAGTCGGATGGGAGGGGGAGCATGCGCAGTACGGCCGGGGGCCAGGATGCAAGGACGCGCCGGCCGATCCCACGGCCCGGCTTGAGGCGCTCTACTGGAAAGAACCACCTAGGTTTCTTTACTGCACGTTTTCGGCGGTAGGGACGGATCAGGGACGGGCAGGCAACGATTCCCAGATGTTGCCATGGGATCGCGCCCGTTTGCTCCGCCCCCGTTCCGTCCCCCTCCCAGCCCAAAACGCCTCGTATGAACAGGGCCTTAGTATGGCTAACTTGTGTATTCATGTGCACATGTGTATTTGTATGAAAGAGAGAGAAAGGCTAATTCTGCACAAATGTTAACTGCTGGCTTCAGCTGTAAATAAAACGTTATCCTAATTCTGCATTGGCTTTTCCCACCATTGTTTTAGCAAACCCACATTGGAACAGAAATTCCCCTCTGCACTGCATGCTGCTTTCACTTCCTTTTTTGAATTTTATGGTAGCCTCCACACTCCATGCCACTTTCACTTCACAGTCCATGCCACTTTCATCAGATTTTACGGTAACTTCTGCGTAGATTTATGGCCGTTTTATAGGCATTCAGGGGTGACTTTGCAGTCCATACAGCATTGGCCCAGGGTATTTGAATGTGATTTTGAGCTGTACTTTTTCCTCCCAGTTGAGAAAATGTGGAGTGAATGCTAGATGCAGAATCACCCAGAGGAAAAAATGCTCACTATATGTGGCTACTGACTACAGGAGGTCTTAGCTGTAACAGGTACATCACAGAACTTTTTAAGATACTATAGCAACCGTGAAATGAGGGAGATTAGGGAATCCCCCCTCCCAAAGACAGTAATCACAGCACAAAAATTTCGGCTAGAGCATATTTTACACATTTCTTTCTAAATTAGGTAATAAGTAAACATTGTGTTTAAGGGAATGTATGTAGGATGACCTGAAAGTTCTACTTGTGATCAAACCTGTGTGAATGAAGTCACAACTTGACTTTCAAATAAAGATATTCTCAATAGAGGTAGAGGTTTCCCTTGCTTGAAAGCCAGTCAAAACCGACTCTAGGGGGCAGTGCTCATCTCTGTTTCCAAGCCAAAGAGCCAGCACTGTCTGAAGACTTCACGATGGTCATGTGGCTGGCATGACTAAACACCGAGGCACACAGAACACCTATTTATCTACTTGCAGTTTCTTGCTTTCGAACTGCTAGATTGGCAGGAGCTGTGGCCAGGGCTATTTTGGGGCAGGAACGCACAGGAATGGAGTTCTGGCTGGCTCCCAAGTTGACCACGCCCAGCAGGAACTCATTAGCATAACAGGCCACACCCAACAGCAGAAACTCATTAGGATTGGCTACATTAGGGGTGTGTGGCCTAACATGCAAAGGAGTTCCTGCTACAAAAAAAGGCCCTGGGTTTTGACAACAAACAAGGTAAACAGAATAACAAGCAAAAGGTGGGTGTGGCTGGATGACCACACTTCTGGTAACATGTGAGTGCAGCCTAATGTGCTAATGAGCTGTACTGTCAGGGGTGTGGTCCAATATGCTAATGAGTTCCTGCTGTTGGGTGTGGCCTATTATGCTAATGAGTTCCTGCTGGGCTTTTTCTACAAAATGAGCCCTGGCTATGGCCAGCTCACACTGTCACACGACACTAGGGTCTCGAACCTTCCAGTCTGCAGTTCAGCATGTTAACTTCTTAGCCACCGTGGTTCCATTCTCTATAGGAAAATGGCCTTAGTGTAAGAAGAAGCTTGGTTTGATCAATTTTATCACTATTTGGGAGTATTTCTTTTGTTTAAAAACAATCAAACAAACCCCCGGGATTTGCAAACCTTAAAAACACAATAATGGAATGAGAACAGAAACAATCTGCGATACAAACTCAAACTGTGCGTATAAATGGCAATGAATTGCTGTCTTCTATTTGCTCGATATTCCTTGCCTTCCCTTCTTGAGTGAAATACATTACACCAATGTGTGAAAGTATTTGGAATAATTACACTTTAATGTGTGCCTTGTATTATTTAATGCTAATTTTCGATATGTTTGATATTTCTGTAACTTTTTGAATATACTGTTATCACAACAGATAAATACCAAGTGTTGAATAACCATTGAATCCCATGATTTATAAACTTACAAGGAAGAGAACATAGCACAGTGATACCTTCCAAATTTCAGTGCATTTCCAATTAGCCTCTGGTGAAATTATAGACTTTTGTTTTTCTTTTTAAAGGAATGAGTTTGTGTAAAAATGGTAGTTAAATAGTCCTTGTTCTCCCATAATAAATGCAGCAATGGCAATAGTTAATGAAATTATTGTGAGTTTTCAGTTACTTTTGTCTCATTGGGATCATTGAGAGTGTCTGTGTGAGTGGATCACATTTGGTGACTCTGCCTCAACCAGGTATAGTGTAATTTAAACCAACAGGTAATTGCTGCAGCAACAGGAGTGCTTTCAATTGTTGGCATCGTATCATCGGTATTAGGGCACTGGCTACGAGCCCATACATTTTGAGAGCTGTCAAAACAAACAAGGAGAACCGGGTTATGTCCTCTACATTTATAGGTGGTAGCTTAGTACATTTGTTGGCATAGCTATAAGATTTTGTAACACATATCTGTGACAGTTTTAGCTTCATCTGGTGATAACAGTGCACATCTTCAGCTGGCGCCGCTCTGCTTGCAAAACAGCCACGGTTTCTGAGCCATACATGACAAAGCAGATTAAAATGGACAGTACTCAGGGTGCTGAATAGGGTTTCCAATCCCCAAGTGGGACTTGGAGATCTCCTGGGATTACAATTGATCTCCAGACTACAGAAATCAGTTCTCCTGAAGAAAATTGCTGCTTTGGAGGATGGACTCTATGGTATTATACCCCACTGAGGTCTCTCCCCTCCCCGATAAAATAAATTAAAAAATTCCCCCCCAGGCTCCACCTGAAAATCAAAGAGGTTGGAACAATGAAAAAGAGATTAAAATAGAACTATGAATATAGTACACATTTCCAAAAAGCTAGTATTTAATTTAATAATGCATATTGAAATGCTAAAATATGATTTAAAACAACAATCATGTGATTCACCATATAAATACCTAATCTCAGTATCAAGACTCCAATGGAGTGCTCAGGAACAACAGGAAAAAATGAGCCCAGTCACTCCACTGAAGTTCCGAGCATTTCTGATCTGACCTAAGAAGATCCATGGGCAAAGGAAATGTTTTACATTTTGATGAGTTGTCCATGCTGGATTACAAGAAGATTTGATACCTCTACAAGTGAACATTTTAGTGTGAGTAAGGTCTGTTCTTTGCATGGTCAGGTTTCTGTATTTAATTGTTAATGGTGTTAGCCGAACTCCGCCTCATGTACAGCGAGGGCTAGGTGGGTTGCGGCCAATGTATACAGAGAAAGCAGAATCCGAATGAGAACCCATCCCAAAGAGACAACGTGACAAGGTGTCTGTAAACTCAGTTGTTCTCTTTACTAAATAATACTTGGTTTCACAAGTATACAAAACAGAAGCATACACTCAAACACACAAGGTTCCATTAGCAATAAAGAAAATAATACAAAATAGTCCTCTAGTTACTTTGGAGTCTGGGGTAGGTATTCGTCAAATACTTGCCTGATCCAGAAGCTGTCCTGTTGCAGTAGTAGATTGGAGACTAAGGAAAGGATTCCTGGGATTAATAGCTCTTACACATTGCATAGAACAAGCCAGCTAATATGGGCACAAATATCTCTGGAACACTGTGCATCCCAGAGATATTTACGCACAAAGAGCCTTGCCTAAGGGAAAGGTGAGGGGGTGTGTGGCTAAACCCAGTGCAAAGTGCAGAGAAGTGCAGAGAAGTGCACAGTGTGCTCTGCGTTATATTCCAGGTGGGAGGCGCTTTGCCTGTTTGTGTCCCACCTTTCTCTATGTCCAACCCATGGCTAACCTTGATTGGTTGAGTGTTTTCCCTGTGGGAGGGACAATGTTGTAATTCTAGATCCTAGCTTAGTGTCACCATCTGGCTGGGTGTGACTTCTCAGCTTCAAGACATCTCCTTTGAAGTACAAATGGAGCTGGCCTTTCCCAGGAACACAGGAGCTGTAAACAGGATGCTTTGGCATAGAAATGCAGATTCAGTCTATGCCTCTGTGACATTTCAGGTCTCTAGTAATGGCAGATTTTAATCCCTAGTTGTTGTTTTCTGAACACAAAGGAAAACCATGTGCCTTCTTGCACCCACAAAGCCATGAAACTGGAATAGGTGTTTGCTTCTTTAACATAGCATGCAGCAAGTCCTTTTTCCACGTGAAGCCTCTCTCTTTGCAAACCGGCCTCTTTTGGCTTTTGGCATACAACTCCATGTGCACAGTCCATTTGTTACCTTGTGTAAGTAAATATTTATTCACAAATGAGTCCATCTCGTAACAATGGAGTGCTCAGTTTGATTTTTACCACTGAGGAAGGTCTTGTGCCAAAGCACATTTGGTTATGGTTCTTGCATATGTACACAATATGTACTTTTAAACCTGTATTTTTGTAAATGGATATTTGTCTTAATACTGTACTATGCTCATGGTTATACTGTAATATTTTTTTCATTGTTCCAACCTCTTTAGTTACCCTTTTTGCATAGAGTTGTGTTTTTCTCCTCATTTTTGGTTGCATCCACCTGAAAATCACCAAGAATTTCCCAGTCTGGAGTTGGCAACCTTTCCTGAATGTTATCTACGTTCATCCATAAGCAGCATTTTTAAATTACATTGTTTGATCTAAAATTACATTTGTTGATGGTGTAAGTACAATTACTCTGTCTTTGAGAATAGCTAATAACCAATCATAAGAGTAACTTTCCAGTGGCAGGTAGTGTAAATTAACATGTACTAATTTAGTAGCATATTTGTTTGAATAAAATAACATCCAGGGCCATACTTGTGCCTTAGGTTTTGGTTGTGTTACATTCTTTTTGAGTGTGGAGCATTGTTGTGGGTCACAAAAGGCACTGTGTATGGAAAGCATCAACTAGTTAAACGGTCCAGTGAGTGTGTGAAATATCTTTCCCATATATTCAGGAAATCATCTGTTGGTGAACTGGAGTATCCATCTCATTTTATGATAAGGATGTTTATGGCTTACAGCCAGGCAGGCAGCAGATTTACAAACAGGTTAGAATAGTTTTACTTTAAATTGCCATCTGCTTAATTAACCAGGGAATTGATTTAAACTGCATGGTTATATTTTGCCAAGATCTGAAAGGGAATTGTAATAATTTACATTTCTGAGTTGCATATGTATCATAGGCCAGGAATCCATGATCCTTTGCATATGTTCTTCTCCCTCCACCCAAGAATTCATATTTCTAGATAGTCATAGTGTCAGATTAGGACCTGAGATTTAACCACCATTCTGCCATGGAAGTTTGTCGGGTGACCTTAGGCCAGTTCCACGCTCTCTTCCTAACCTATCTCATAGGTTAGGACATAAGAACATAAGAGACACCAATGTTGGATCAGGCCAAAGGCCCATCCAGCCCAACACTCTGTATCACACAGTGGCCAGAAATACCAGGGACCATCAGGAGGTCCACCAGTGGGGCCAGGACATTAGAAGCCCTCCCACTGTTGACCCCCCCCCCAAGCACCAAGAAGATAGAGCATCACTTGCCCCAGAGCCCCTATCTATGTTGTGAGGATAACATGGAGGAGAGGAGAACAATGTAAGCCACTTGGGTCCCCAGTGGGAAGAAAGCCAGGGTATAAACAAAGTGATTTTTTAAAAATTAAACAGCGGCTAGTTTACCAAAGACCATTTCAGGAATTCATTACTTTTATAAAGATATTTTAGTCCAGTTTTTATTAATCTTCTTTATTAAACTCTCTCTCTCTCTCTCTCTGTGCACGTGTGAAGTGCTATCAAGGCATAGCCAACTTCAGGTGACCCCCAGCAAGGGGCTTTCAAGGCAAGTGAGAAGCAAAGGCGGTTTTCTATTGGTCTCCCTTCCAATGGGTGGTCTCTTTTCCAAATACTGATCCTGCTTAGCTTCTGAAATCTGACGTGATCAGGCTATACCATGCTGCCTTCCCTCCTAATTGTCTTCATTCATGGCTAGTAATAATTTGTATGGCTAATTAAATAGGTTGGATTGTGGAGATTCATGTTTAAATACCTGTTTGACTATGAATTTTACTGGTAATGCAATCCTAAACACCCTTACGCCCTTCTATGCCTACTGATGTAACTGGGCTCAGAACAGTGTACCTCTGCCTAGGGTTGTCCAGTCAATAGGGATGCCTGAACTCCCATCACAACAGGATGCATGCACACATGCACAATCAGATTTCATGCATGCATGTATTTGAGGCATGCACAGTTTAGCAAAGAACCATGGGACCTGTATTTCCCCCATGCAAATAGTTAGCAGCATCCCCCCTCCATAACTCACACATGTAACTCATACATGTCACTAAAGGGGAGCTAACCACTTCTCTAAGCAGCTTATTCCACCTTTGAACTACTCTGACCATGAAAAAGTGTTTCCTAATATCCAACTGATACCTTTCTGCATGTAAATTAAACCCGTTGCTTCGGGTCCTATCCTCTCCTGCCAATTGGAACAGCTCCTTGCCCTCCTCCAAATTACATCCTTTCAAATATTTAAAGAGACAATCCTGTCCCTCCTCAATTTCCTCTTCTCCAAACGAAACATTCCCAAGGCCCTTAGCCTTTCCTCGTAGGGCTCAGTCTCCAGACCCCTGATCATCCTTGTTGCTCTCTTCTGAACGCTCTCAATTTTCTCCACATCCTTTTTGAAGTGAGGCCTCCAGAACTGCACACAGTACTCAAGGTGTGGCCTGATGAAGGCAGTATACAGAGGGGCTATGACCTCCTGTGATTTCGATGCTATGGTCCTTTTAATACAACCCAAGACTGAGTTTGCCTTTTTTGCCACCACATCACACTGATTGCTCATATTTAGTTTACAGTCTACCCTTACCCCCAAGATCTCTTTTGTATACACTACTCCCCAGAAACGTATCCCCCATCCAGTATTTGTGCTTGACATTTTTGTGGCCCAGATGTAATACTGTGCATTTGTCTTTGTTGAATTGCATCCTCTTTGCAACTGCCCACTTCTCCAGAGTAACAGGTCTTGTTGAATCTTAACTCTATCTTCTTGGGTGTTTGCTACTCCTCCCAATTTGGTATCATCAGCAAATTTAATGAGTAGCCCTTCTACCCCTTCATCCAGATCACTGATAAAAATATTGAAAAGTACCGGGCCCAAAACCGAGCCCTGTGGCACCCCAGTGGACACCTCCCTCCAATCTGATGAAACACCATTGACCACCACT
>NW_015170287.1:531166-567971 GCF_001447785.1 Gekko japonicus | reverse complement strand
ATCTGGGAATGTTTGCCATTCCAATGAGCTAATCCCAGGACTGGCTCAGCAAAATTAATGCCTTTGAATACAGTAAACTCACCTGGTGAGCTCTTATGCAGTGAAGATCATGGTGTTACTACCTGTGGGTAGTGTTGAAAGCTCCGGGTTGGGAAGTACCTGGAGATTTTAGAGTTGGAGCCTGAGGAAGATAGGGTTTGGGGAGGGGAGGGACTTCAGTGGGGTATAATGCCATAGAGACCACCTTCCAAAGTGGCCGATTTCCCCCCAGGTGAACTGATCTCTGTCACCTGGAGATCAGTTGTAATCCCAGGAGAGCTCCAACCACCACCTGGAAGTTGGCAACCCCACCTATGGGTGACTTGAGACCAGTTTGTGTTTCCAACAGATTGCATATATCATAGTCTGTTGTCTCCCAGCAATGTCATCCTTTGAATAGAGCTCAGATCCACAGACAAGAAAGTATATTAGAAAAGTCAGTCTTTCCCATAGAAATGCTCATCATAGGTGCATTATTGCTGCATACACTTTATATTTTACGCCTGTTTCACATATTTTGTTCTTAAGACAATGTTCCCACATTTTCTGTATTTTATGCAAGACAGCTGAATACATTTTAACTTGTGGTATATAAAACCAGAGTAACTGAATATGAGAATAAACCCATAATACAGATCCAGCTTTGGTTAGGCTTAACACGTGTTTTTTTTTTGTTCTTTTTCCTGGCATAGGCATGTGGCATTATATAATTTTGTTCCAATGAAAGTTGTCTCACTGCAGATTGTCAGAGCAGATGATCCTTCAGATCTCTTCAAACCCATAACTGTATAAAGTTTAGACTTGGCAATGAAGTTATTTTAGCTCTCATGTTCCTGGCTTTTTCACAGCATTAAGTTAGTTTGTACATAGAAGAGCTCAAGTGTGACTCAGTCATGCAGTAAATTAGTATTAGACTTGTGTTCTCTGATCCATAGTATTTCCTCTTTATCATAGATACATATATTACAGAAATGGTGTATGGCCGGAATGTATTCAACATGTCCTCCAATTTCAAAGTTGTGCCTGAAGTTCATAAATATTTAAAATTGTTTAATAAACAATATAATAAACATTTAAAAATAAACATTTTAAAATCATGACTTAAATAAATAGCAATGCTGGCCAGTATTTTCCCACTCGACTAAGCAAAGCTTGAAGCCTTCCTCCAGTCTAAGGAGGTTTTCTCCAATGTAACAGTCCTTCCTCCAGCATAATGCCCCACTTTCTATGGAGGCCCAAGTCCCCACTGTTGCCAGGTCTGCCTTTTATCATCTTTTATCATCAGGCAACTGGTTCCTTATCTCTCCTCCCATGACTTGGCTACAGTGACCCATGCAATGGTCACTTCCAGGTTAGATTACTGTAACTGTCTTTATGTGGGCTAACCCTTGAATCTGATCCGGAAACTCCAGCTGGTGCAAAATATAGCGACTCACCTGTTGACTGCGACGTCTGTGCATGCGTGCATTCCGCTGGTGCTACACCAGTTTCACTGGCTACCAAATGAGTACCGGATTCATTTCAAGGTGATGGTATTAACTTTTAAAGCACTATGTGGCCTGTTACTGAAATAGCTATGGGACCGTCCGTCCCCATATGTCCCTCTGAGAGCCTTGCACTCTGCTCACCAACATATACTGGCTGTCCCCGGCCCAAAGCTTAGCCTCGGCCAGGGCCTTTTCCGTCCTGGCCCCCACCTGATGGAACATGCTCCCACTTGAGATCAGAACCCTGAGAGACTTATTACAGTTTCACAGGGCCTGCAAAACAGAGCTGTTCCACCAGGCCTTTGGCTCAGGCAGCGGATGACCAATCATTTGGCCTCCCTTGCTGAAAACTGCCCTATTACATCTGCCCATGTAAAGAGAAGCTATTATTATTTCCGCTGTGACTCTTTGTTCTGTCATCTATCTATCTAGCCTTTTGGAGCCTTATCAATTAATGTACACTTTCCCATCTTTTAAATGGTTTTAAGTAACTTATTGTGATAACTTGTTTTAATGACCCTGAAAACTCTGTTGTTGTTACCTGCCGTGAGCCCGCTCGCAGGGAGAGAGGGCTATAAATCCAATAAATAAATAAATAAATAAATAAATCAGGATACCACAAGTATTATTCGTATCAGTGCCAGGCCAACCAGACCGGCAGATTTTGTTAGCATTTTTGCTCCCAATGAAACATACATTCTTTCCCAACACCTCTTCCCCACATCAAGAGTAAGAGGGAACATATACCTGTTGCTGAGGCAATGAGCTGACACTTCCTCATTTTGATCCAGTCACACAGTGTAGACAACTAGGGGGAGAATGTGGAGGAGTATCTAGTTGGCATGCAAATACGCAGCCTATTGAAAGGAATGTAGTGTGGACCAATATCTTTTACATTCAGTCATGCATCCACATCAGTATAGAACAGAAGATGCTTCCACCTACACTGCATGGCTTTCATTCAGATGCAATCAAGCTACTGTCACAGTAAGATGTGGAGCATCTGCCCTGTGAACTGAACAAAAGGGACGAGTTTTGCCTTTCTGCATCTGACAGAAAAGCAGACGAGTGTGGGGAGAACGACTGTGTGTGCGTGTGTGAAACAGTAGAAGATGCTTTAAAAAAATACCCCCATGAAACAGCACCTTTTGCAGAAGTCAAACCTCACAGAAAATCAGTACAGCACTACTGCATCTGTTTTCAGATGTCAGGACTTGTGTTTGTTTATGACAGCATTAAAAAAAAAAAGCTTGCCTGCCATGCTCATGTGGGCTGTCTCTCCTCCTTGCTTGCCTAATGATAGGGATGCAGCCAACTTTGCCGCATCAAAGGACCTGTCATAGTCAAGCTAGTAAACAGCAGTTTCCCCACAGCAAGAGGCAACGTTGTTCAATTGTGTCAACCAGGGCCATGCTTTCCCTGCAGAGCAAGAGTGTCTGGAAACGCCACACAAATCTATACAATGCATGCAGAATTCAATTTGAATCGATCTATCAATTAAGTATTGTCAAGTCACAGCCGACTTATGGAGTTTTCAAGCTGCAAACTGTGCAGAGATGGCTTGCCATGGCCTTCCTCTGCTTAGGAACCCTGGTCTGCTTTTTTCTACCCATGTGAAAGTCTAGCCTTACAATGCCAGAGTGATGTAGTAGCTGGAATGTTGGGCTAGGATCTGGAAGACCCAGATTCAAATTTGCAATGGAAGTTTGCTGGGTAACCTTGAATCATTAAGACATACTCAGCCAATTTTACCTCACCAGATAAAATGGAAGAGAGGAGAGCGATGTAAGCCATTTTGGGTTCCCATTGGGAAGAAAGATAGGGGGAATGAAGCAGACAAACAAATGTCCAAGTAACATGCAAAAATCTATATAGCCCACAGATTTATACGAACATTCTAAATCTGTTACTTATATTTGTCAAGAAATGTGAAATCTTTCAAAAGCCTACCTTTCAGGCTCTGACCTGGATAGCCCAGGCAAACCCGATCTTGTCAGAGCTCAGAAGCTAAACAAGGGCAGACCCGTGCAAATACTTGGAAGGGAAATTTCCAAGGAACACCAGGGCTGGGACGCAGAGGCAGGTAATATCAAAGCCACCTCTCTGAAACATCCTAGCCCGCTAGGGGTTGCTAGAAGTCACCATGACTTCCAGGCTCACATGAGCGCAGTCACACAAACAAACACAAACAGACACACAATACTCACCCCAAAAAGGTCCAAACTAGCCCCCCCTTATTTCTCTGGTAAGGTGTCCTTGAAAACACACACATGTTTTGATGATGTTGCATTAATATTTCCACATCTCCTTTCACCTAACTGTAGCAGCAACTCCTGAAGCAGTGCAGAGGTGGGGAACCCGAATACAATGATAGTATATGGGAATCCCCATTTGTTCCATGGAAGCCTGCTGGGTGACCAGCCTTATGTACTCCCCAGGGTTGTTGTGACGATAAAATGGCGGAGAGGAGAACAACGTAAGCTGCTTTGGGTTTTCATTGGGGGAAAAGGGTAGGGTACAAATTAAATAATAAATAAATAAACATAGTTTATGGTTATTTTACCTGGGATACATTGGCTTGTGGATATGCCAGAGGTCATTTCGGGGGGGAACGTGGGGGAACGCAGTTCCCCCGGGTGAGGTGCAGAGGGGCGGGGCACATGACGAAGCCCCACCCCCTGCTTCCAGCCGCCCCGCTTCCAGCCCTCATTCAGCCAGGAGGAGGCAGGAGAAGAGGGAGGGTAAGTTGCTTCCTCCCCGCCTCTCCCCACCCCTGCCTGCCTGGGGCAAGGGAGGGTCTTGGCGGGGCTTCCTCACACTCCTGCTGGCCTTGTAGGTCCACCGCTGGGCCCCTGATGTCAGGGGGTGTGGCATATGCTAATGAGTTATGCTAATGAGTTCCCCTAGCTCTTTTTCTACGAAATGACCCCTGGGATATGCACACCTCTGCTCCAAATAGTTTTTTTTGGGGGGAGTGGGCTTAAATTGAGTGAGAATAAATCAAAGTCACTAGCTTTTACCCTAACATTCTGTTCAGCCAGGTCTTAAGCCTTCTTCCAATACAAGGAGGAAGTAAAATTATGTCATTGCTATAGAGAACCCACCTTTCACATGAACCCATGTAGATTCCACTGACAGTTAATGGAAGTGTTTCAGAGTACATAGATCACTGTCAAAAATATCAGTTCTCAAATTAGCTTTGAAGTGAGTTAACCCAATAACAATGTATGAAGTCAAGTCAGTAGTCACAATAGTTTATTGAACATACAAGAAGAAACAACAAATCTTTTAATCAGATTATTAGACTTGATAAGCTTTTGATAGAGTGGAAGGAATAGCTATTTCATTGCTAAATTTCTGAAAAATCACTTCAGTGTAGCCCTTTTTCACTGTTTCATTATTCTGTCACGCAGAATCATAGCTTCAATATTTCAAACAATGACAGGCTTAAGCCAGAAGATAAATGATTCACAAAAGCACACAGCATGTCATAGGCAGAATCTTTTGTAAACATGGAAAGCTCATCATCTTTGACACTTTCCCACTGATCTTGCAGAAGGGCACAATGATCTCTAATTGTTCAACACTGCAGTCCTTCACTGATTAAAATTAAAATGCAGATGCTTAATTTTTCATCTCTTTGTTGGGGACTTGCATGATTTAATTATGTTTAATAATACACTGTATGAAAACTGTAGAAATGTTCAGTCTCTACTACTATTACTAGTGGTGGTAGTCGTAATAATGGATTCAGAGACTTATTTGGGGAGGGGTCATGGCTCAGTGATAGAGCATCTCCTTTGCTTGCAGACAGTCCCAGGTTCAATCCCCTGCATCTGCAGTTAAAGGATTAGGCAGCTGTTGATGAGAAAGACCTCTGCCTGAGACCCTGGAGAGCTCTGCCAATCTGAGTAGACAATACTTACTTTGATGGACCAATGGTCTGATTCGGTATAAGGCAGTTTCATGTCTTCATGTGTATTCATTTCTCTTGACTTGTCAACAGTATCTACCCTGCCCGTTAACCTTCCTTTTGCTAAGTGTTTGGACTGGACACACATCAGGATATTTAACAACTGAGGGGTAATTGTGTTCTTTTGGGCATCCATGTTCTGCTTTTTCCAGTCCCCTGAACTGAAAATATGAAAATTGTCAATGGGCTGTTCCCCCAAGATTACTTATGATTTTTCCCCCCAAGTCAGAATCTTCAGTCATATTTTTCTTAGAAGTAGAAGCATGCTGGTATGCTCAATACACATTTCCCCCCCTGTTCTGCTGCCTCCCTTCACCTTGGAACTATGTGCATTTGCTTTAAGAAGGAATCCCTAGAGTGAAACATGCTGATTTCAATAAACTGAAGACAGTCTATATCTGATTGAAAAATAAACGACAATCAGACTAGTCAACAACAGGCAGTTTTATTATACAGCTAACAGACCTTTCAGTAACCCATGAATTAAAACAAAATATAGGAATTATACATCTTTGAGTATCGGAGCTCTTTCAGCAACCAGGATCTACTCCGAATGGCTATGTTCACTTCTCCAGTGATACGTATGTTGTCCCCAGCAAGAAGGACAGTAACTAACTGCTCCGCTGAACACCCTTGTGTCATAACCAACAGTGAAGCAATCACATCATCTTTAAGCCCCTTATAATAATAATTAAACAACAGAACATGGGATATAGTCTCTGTCACCCATGCAGCATAAGGCCCCAACCTGGTGGAACTCTCTGCCAAACGACATCCGTGCCCTCTCTGTTCTATTAAAGTTCCGCAGGGCATGGAAGGCAGAGATGTTCCGCCAGGACTTCGGTTGAGGCCAGCGATGGTTTCTTACTTCTGCCTGCCACCCTCTCCTCCCCCCCATGAAAATCTGAATGCTAGATATGCCATCTTGATTAAAGTGTTGAAATATCCAAGTTGAATGTTTTTATATTGAATTTTGTAGATTTAATTGGTTCTAAAATTGTATTGGATTTTATGCCGTTGTAAACCGCCCTCAGCCCCGCAAAAGCGGGGAAGGGCAGTTAAGAAATCAAATGATTAGCACCCTCTCTGTAAACCGCCCAGAGACCTCCAATGGGGGTTAGGGCGGTATAAGAAATTGAAGATATAAATACATAAATAAATGAAATGAAAAATAAAAATAAATAAAACATATTTAAGGACATCACAAGAACATACCAATGACCTGAGTTATTGCTGACAGCAAAAGGTTACTATGTGCTCTCCTATCTTTCGGTACGCTTGCAATTTTTAAAAAGCATGCATTTATCATAAGTACTGCAACATTTAAAAGTAAAGGTAAAGGTTCCCTTGCTCGAAAGCCAGTCGAATCCGACTCTAGGGTTGCAGTGTTCACCTCCGTTTCCAAGCCGAAGAGCCAGCGCTGTCCGAAGACGTTTCCGTGGTCATGTGGTCGGCATGACTAAACACCAAGGCACACGGAACGCTGTTACCTTCCCACTGAAGTGGTACCTATTTATCTACTTGCAATTTCTTGCTTTCGAACTGCTAGGTTGGCAGGAGCTGGAACTAGAGCGGCACACTCGGGTATCGAACTGCTGAACTACTGATCTTCCACAGCCTGCAGTTTAGCGTCTTAACCACTTGAGCCACCAAGCTTAAAGGTGAACATGCTCTATGTATTCTGGCAATCTCTGTTACTTGGGTAATGTCTGAGCCATTCCCAGATTGTAAAACAGCAAAGCCAACCTAGAGATTCAGACCAGTCATTATGGGGCGTTTCACCTTTTGTGGACTTGGCCCCATTTGGCTCCAGCACTCATTTCCTTAGTGTATACTATTGCAGTAAAATTCCTATTATATCCACAAGTAACCTGCCCAATTGTTATTAGTATACATGTTGGTTCACTTGAAAATTCATGAAGTATTTCTCATTCACACGTAGCAGTCTCCTTCATATGCAAACTCTGTTCACATACCACATCCACACACTAATTTTATAAACCTCTATCATGTTCCCTATTTGTCATCTCTTTTCTAAACTGAAAAGTCCCAGGCCCTTCAGCCTTTCCTCATAGGGAAGGTGCTCCAACACTAATTATCTTGGTTGTCTTCATTTGTACTTTTCTCAGCTTGGCAGTGTTGTTTTTGAGATATGGTGATCAGAACTGCACACAGTATTCCAAATGATGCCACACCCTAGATCCATACAGGGGTATTATAATATTGGTCATTTTTCCTAATAATCCCCAATGTAGACTTTGCCTTTTTTTTAACCACTGGAGCATAGTGGGTTGACAGTTCCATTGAGCCATCTACTATGACCCCAAGATCATTTCCCCTCTCAGTCTCAGCAAGTTCAGACCCCAGTAGCCTATACTCAGAGTTGGGATTTTTTGTCCCAATGTGCATCACTTTAAATTTACCAACATTGAACTTCAGGTGCCACATTGTGGCCTGCTCACCCAATTTGTGGAGTTCCTTCTGGAGTGCTTCACAGTCATATTGGGTTTTCAGCTCCTGAATAATTTTGTGTCATCAGCAAACATGGCCACTGCACTGCTCACCTCCTAGTTTCAGATCATTTATGAAAGAAGAAGAAGAGGGAGGAGGAGGAGATTGGATTTATACCCCACACTTCACTCGGAGTCTCAGAGTGGCTTACAGACTCCTTTCCCTTCCCCTCCCCACAACAGATACCCTGTCAGGTAGGTGGAGCTGAGCGAGATCTGACAGAAACTGCTCTTTTCAAGAACAGCTCTGACAGAACTTTGGCTTGTCCAAGGTCATCCAGCAGCTGTGAGTGGAGGAGTGGGGAATCAAACCTGGCTCTCCCAGATTAGAGTCCACGCACTTAAACACTACACCAAACTGTACTGGACCCAATACTGATCCTTGTGGGACTCTGCTGGTTTCTTTCCATTGTAAGAACTGTCCATTTATTCCTACTGGATTAGATTGAAATATAATGATTTGCCTGTGCATCCGAGTGAATATGTGCACCTGGATCTTCTACATACAAACAGGATGGTACGTGCAACATTTTTGTCTGAGTCCACGCACTTAAACACTACACCAAACTTTACTGGACCCAATACTGATACTTGTGGGACCCTGCTGGTTTCTTCTTTCCATTTTGAGAACTGTCCATTTATTCCTACTGGATTAGATTGAGATATAATGATTTGCCTGTGCATCCGAGTGAATATGTGCACCTGGATCTTCTACATACAAACAGGATGGTACGTGCAACATTTTAGTCTGCTTATAGCAGTGATTTCAGATCACTGGTCGTTGGGGGGGGGGGTTTGTCTCATTGTTTTTTCTGCTTTAATTACTAACTTAAGAACTAACTTATTTCCCAGGTGCCCATGGTGCCTTGCCTTTAGTGTCTATTCCTGGAAGTCTGGAGAGGCACCACAAGGCAATCATGCCATCTTCCCCTTATAATTCAATATCACTGGATAGAAACATGTGGACAAGGGGGGCCCAATAGATATTGTTTACCTTGACTTCCAGAAAGCTTTTGATAAAGTTCTTCATCAAAGGCTCCTAAGTAAGCTCAAAAATCACGGGATAAAAGGACAAGTCCTTTTGTGGATCAAAAACTGCCTAATTAATAGGAAACATAGAGTCAGTATAAATGGGCAATTTTCTCAGTGGAAGATGGTAAGCAGTGGGGTACCGCAGGGATCAGTACTCAGTCTAAAGGGCAACTCGAATGATAAAAGGGTTGGAACACTTTCCCTATGAAGAAAGGTTAAAGCGCTTAGGGCTCTTTAGCTTGGAGAAATGACAGCTGAGGGGTGACATGATCGAGGTTTATAAGATTATGCATGGGATAGAGCAGGTAGAGAAAAAAGTACTTTTCTCGCCTTTCTCGCAGTACAAGAACTCGTGAGCACTCAATGAAATTGCTGAGCGGTCGGGTTAGAACGGCTAAAAGGAAGTACTTCTTCACCCAAAGAGTGATTAACACATGGAATTCACTGCCACAGGAAGTGATGGCGGCTACAAGCATGGACGGCTTCAAAAGGGAATTAGATAAGCATATGGAGCAGAGGTCCATCAGTGGCTATTAGCCACAAGGTATAGATAGGAACTCTCAGTCTGGGGCAAGTGATGCTCTGTCTTCTTGGTGCTGGGGGGGGGGGCAACAGTGGGAGGGCTTCTAGTGTCCTGGCCCCACTGGTGGACCTCCTGATGGCACTGGTATTTCTGGCCACTGTGTGATACAGAGTGTTGGACTAGATGGGCCTTTGGCCTGATCCAACATTGGCTTCTCTTTTGTTCTTATGTTCTTAAATCACTGTTTTCTAGCAAGCATTGTTGCAGATCCTGACATTTTGGCATGTGTTTTTCTTGGGGTTTTTTTTTAGACATTCTGCTATAGATATGAAATTGACATAAATGGAAAGAGTAACATCAATCAACCACTAGCAATTTGTTGGTGAACAGTCCTTAAAAGATTGACTATTGCATACTCCCGAAAATGCAGGCACAGAATTTGTTCTGCCAGCTGAGCAAAACCAACCAAACAATGTTGTCAATGCACATTACGCTTGTTGGACAGTTCACTGCGTGTGGAATCTACAGACAGTTTAAAAGCTATGTCATTACACACTTACTTTGGCAATGTCAGTTTGGTTTTAAAATGCACTTCATTTTTGAAAAAAGTTAACAGCATAGGCAGGGATAGATGATTAAGTCATTGAACCTCATGTATGATTATATCCAGTAAGACCAAGAAAAGGGTGGTGGTGATGGAGTGTTTTAATGTTGTAGCTGATCGTGTTAAAGCTCTATATTTTATCTTCATTTCTATGTATCAACGCTGTTAGAAATTCCAGTGGTGAAGCTGAATTAGTCTGCTGCAGGGGAGGGGAGTTGTCATCCCCGGCAACCATAAAAACTGGCAGATATACTGAAGCATAAGCTTCCTTGGTATATTTCAGAAGTATCACAAATGTATATGGGAGGATAGTTTAATGTGTATTTGTTAAGTACCTTACATTAAAAATACAAGAGGAAGGTGAGAAAAATATGAATCAGCATCCTGGAACATTCACCTTTATTCCAATGTAAAATTCCTGAGTTGCTGTTTTATACATGTACCTTTGCAGCTGTCTTGTGCATGTGCACACGCGCGCACGCACACACACACACACACACAGAGGAATTCACATAATTCCCTCCTCATAGGAATTCTCCTGTGGGAGTACTCATGAGTCAGTTCTGCATTGGGGGGGGGGTGAGAAAAAAATCGCACGAAGCTGCGGGGCAAAATGCGGCCACGCAGCAGCTTGTGTGAAATTGACACGTACCATCTGGGCAAAAGGGAGGAGTGAGCGGGGAGCAGCGCTTGTGGGAAATCACTCAGAGAGTCTTAGATCCAGTGAGGCACAAGCAGAAACATAAACAAACAATGCAGTACTACTTGCACAAGACCTTGTGCAACACCTAGTGTCTCCCTCCATGTAGTGTAATATTAGTGTGTGAGTGGAGGATATGTCACCTAGAGCAGGGGTCAGCAATCTCTTCTTTATTGGGAGCTACTCAGTAATAAAAATCTCCTGAGTCCCCCCCCCCCCAATTTTACCAAGTTTTGTTCTGTCTTGGAAACAGAACACGGGCTAGGAAGAACACCAGAAATGAAGCTCTCAGCTGAACAGCACAGAGGAAAATCTTTTTCACAATCTTTTCCTGGGGAATGCACAAACTACTCTGGAGAAGCCTTAGAGCTACCAGTAGCTGTGAAGCTGCCTATTGGAGACTCTTGTCCTAGAGGCTAAATAATATGAAAGGCCTGTCTTTGAATCAAGAATAGCTCACCATTCAGTAAACCATCACTTTTCAAGTCACCAAAGCTACCACTTCAGAAGGTTAGCGGTAGAGATGTGAGAACATCTGTTCCCTTTATTTCTATTAACTTCCCTACTTTACCTCCCTACAGTTCTGAATATCCACGGGAAGCCTTGCTATTCTGCACGTGGTTTGCATCCAAGGTTCATCCTTCCCCTTTAATAATTCTGTTTTCCAGACAACAAGTAAATTGGACATAAGAAACGTTTCTCATCCCACATTCACAACCAATGGGATAAGAAAATCCATTTCAGAAACTGAACCCAGTAGATTATTACCCCATTACTGGGTTGCAGCATTTGGGAAAGCAAAATGTCCCACTGATCCATCAGCAGTATGGGTTAATAAATGTTCATGGTAGCCCTCAGTGAAAGAAGACAGATCCTAGAATTTATTGCAGACCTTTAAGCATATGTCTCATAATTAGAAAAAGAAACTAGGATTTGTAATTTTGTGTAGCCTGCCCATCTTCCTCTCCAAGATGCAATTATTTCAAGGACTACGACTGTTTCAAATGCACCCAAGTGATTTAGGAAACCAAGTGCCATTTAAAAGAATCTTTTAAAAATCAGGATTAGGGTTGTGTTGTTGTTGATGATGTTGCTCAGTACATTCTCAAATGTGCTTATCTGGGGGAGGGGCTTTACAAATTCATTTAAAAATTCTCCTAGCCTCTGTTTTATAAAAACACTGTGAGAGAGCTATCTGAAACAAGTTATCATGATAATGTGAAACTCCTCGGAGAATTAAAGTGTGGTCAATGTTAATATCATGGCTTTCTGAGACAGCACATAATTAAAAATATTCATGTCAGCATACAGGGCCCCAGCCAGCAACTGCCTTTTTTTCCTTCTTCCTGGAGGGCAACACTGATATGGGAGATGAGAGAGCATTTCCCCCACTATTCCATTAAAGTTGTCCATTCCCAAGTGCAGGTACCACATCTTTGCCTTGTGGTTTACAGCTAAGGACCAAGTGCCGCCTCTTAGGCTTAGAAGGGCAGATTTAGCCAGCTTCTGATTAGTAAATTAGGTGGTGGTGTAAAGTGCTGTCAAGTCACAGCCAGCTTACGGTGACCCTGTAGTGGTTTCAAGGCAAAACAAAGGTGGTTTTCCATTGCCCGCCTCTGTGAGGCAATCTGGGACTTCTGTGCGGTCTCCTATCCAAGTACTGACCATGGCCAACCCTGCTTCAGCTTCTGAGATGGAAGACATTGGGCTAGCCTGGGCCATCCAGGCCGCAGGGCACTAATTCTGGCCATGCATTTATTCTCCACATATTTGTGACCCCCTGCCTGTCAGCGTAATGTGGAAGAGTTGGCTACACTGCTGTCATGAGAGAAGAGTGGAGGAGGGGGTTAAGTGCATGCCCAAGCAAGCTGTGTTTATGCTGTCATAAACAAACAGAAGGTCATTGGGATGTCTGAAAGCAGAGATAGTAGAGGTGTACTGGATTTCTGTGAAGCTTCATTTCCCCTGTACGAAGTGCTGTTTCGCAGGGTATAAAACCAGAGCATCTTCTAATGTTTCACACATGCTGACTTTCATTCTTCCCCCAATCTGCAGTTATTTCAGATGTGGGACGGCAAAACACATCCTTGTGGGCCAGGTAACAGGGTAGCTGCTCCGTACCCTTCTGTGGCCCTAGTTTCATTGTATCTGAATGAAAATCATACAGGGTAGTTTGAGGCATCTTCATTTCCGAGTATATCTGGATGCAGGTCTGAATGTAGAAATCATTGATTTGCACCACATTAATTTCAACTGAATGTACATTTGGAGAGAGTTAATCTCCTCCAGCTCTCCTGCACCATCTGATTCAAACTGAATTAAACTAAGCTTCCTGCTGGTGTTGTTTGCTACGGAAATATATGCAGGGGATCCATTTATGGATCTTTTAGCATTCCGTCTAGTTTGACCCTAAGATTAAAAATAGAAACCTTGTTCCGTGTTTCTTTAGAAATCTCTGCCCAAAGAAGTCTGTCTATGCTTATCCCTAGGAGCTCTGCGGAAGCTTATAAAAACATTTGTTTGTTCTTTATGTTGCTCTCTTTTTTTAGTTTTATTGACTGGATTTTAATCTTTTAAAGTAGGCGGTGACGGACTGCGCTTAAAAACCGGGTTCCTAGTGCAGCAGAATCAGAGATATGGGAGGTGAAGGGTTAATACTCCACTGGAACGGAGAGCTTGAGTGATGGCCTGCTCCTCATCTCTGATTGGCCAGCACCAGCTGAGAAAAAGTATATGGTCAGTTGAGTGCGGAAGAGAGTTCATTCAATTCCGGAGGTTCTTTCTGTTGGTTTCTGACAGAGTTTGGAGTCAGTCTGACAGGAAAAGTCAGACAGGTTCACCTTAGAGTGAAGGGGAAGCCCTAACAGTAGTATTCCTTTCCTGAGGAAGAATTCATTAACAGAATTCAGAGACTAAATATCAGCCTAAGCTGAAGCACACTTTACACAGACACCAGAAATCGGATGGTGATTTGTTGAGAGTGATTGGGTGGTGTGCTGAAACTCCCTTTCAAGTCAAAAGGAACAGGGTTTATATCATCTGTGCAGAAGAAGATTAATTCCTGCCCACTTTCTCTGGGGGATTGGCTCTGAGGAAGACCCTGGGTCCGATGTGAAGGGGGAATAGTTTTAGACAACCCAGGAGACAGAAATAAATGGCAGTTTCAAGGAAGGAGCGAGTTAAGTGCTCAGATTACCCACTCCAGGAAAACTGCACTGTCATAGGAGACTCTCTAAAGAAACATTGTTGCTGTAACTAAAATACAAAGTAAAACATATCTCACTGTTAAGAGCCTAGAATATACGCAAACAAGCTTCAAGGTCGCTATTTTGCCTGTTAAAAGAAGTGTACGTTGAAATACCAACAAGTTATACCTCTGTTTTTCCAACTACATCCATTCATCCTTGCCTGTTAAATAAACTTTCAATTTCTGTTTGAATGTTATTCCATCTCAAGTGCCATTTCAAAGAGTAAAACAAGAGGGTTCCTTTCCCCCCCCATCAAATTCCTGGGCTGGGCTAAAAGCCAAATTATATTATGTGTGACAGGGTGTAGCAAACAAATTATCAAAAACAGAAATATTAACACAGTATTGGGGTCTGCTCAGTCACAGCAGGGAACACAACTTTTGGCGGGAAAACCTGCCTGATAGTGGGTGAGTGACAGGGGTCTGTCATATAAGCTTTGTATTTTTTATGATTACTATTTAAATTGTGATGTGTTAGCTGTGTTGGTTTCGTTTAAAGAACAACGATATATATGTATTTTAAACAGTGAGTCAACAGTTGATAAGGAGCTGCAGATATAAGTAGAATGGGAACATGGCTTCATGGAAAACTGGGATAAAACACTGGGTTGAGTTCATGAAGTATGAAGGTGGATTTCTATCTTAACTTTGTCACAGCAGCTTCCTAAGACTAAAGCGCTGGGTGTCAGGGGAGCCTCTTGGATAAAATGTCACCATACACAGAGGCTGCAGTGAAAAGGGGTATGAGGCAGGAGCACATTGCTGTACATGTTCTGTCAGGAGGAACAGGGCGTGATCTCACTTGATCCCTTCTTCTCACTTGTTTCATATGATCTAAATGAATCATATATGGGGCACAAAACCCAATAGCTAGTGATGGAAAGTGCTGTCAAGTTGCAGCTGATTTATCGTAACCCCCATAAGGTTTTCAAGTCAGGTGGCAAACAGAGGTGGTTTGCCATTGCCTGCCTCTGTGTAGTGACCCTGGACTTCCTTAGTTCCCTGTCCGAGTACTAACTAGAACCAACCCTGCTTAGCTTACAAGATCTCACAAGATTGGGCTAGCCTAGGCCACCCACATCAGGGTGCCCAACAGCTACGAACAGCTTATTTAGTGAGAAGGTGTGGGTACTGATGTATATAATTCAGAGAAACTCAAAAAAGGAGAAAAGAATTGACTGTGGAAGGCTATGCTCTTGTTCTGCCTATACTGGTATCAGTGTAATGTTTTGAGTACTGGCTAGGGTTGCCAGGTTTGGGTTGGAAAATACCTGGAGACTTTGGGGGTGAAGCTGGGAAAGGGCGGGGTTTGGGGAGGGGAGGGGCCTCAGCATGGTACAATGCCATAGAGTCCACCCTTCAAAGCAGCCATTTTCTCCAGGGGAGCTGATCTCTGTCAGCTGGAGATCAGTTGTAAAAGCGTGGGAACCCCAGGCCCCACCTGGAGGCTGGCATCCCTAGTACTGGCCAGTAATAAAGATTGAAGTAGAGGTTCCTGGCCTTTCAAGGAATCTGCTCCAGTGATATCTCTCTTTATTTATTTATTTATTTATTTCATTCAATTTCCTATCCCTCTCAAACCCCCCCAGGGGCTCTGAGCGGCTTACAATTCCAATTAGTAACACATCCTAGTCTAGGGCCACATGTAAGTAGGGAGGTGAGAAATCTACCAGGCACCCTTTCTTCTGTAGCAGGTCTTTCTTTTTGTGGGGGACAGTCCTGGCGGCGGTCCTTCTACGGTGCTGGTCTTTGCACTTCCGTCTTTTTCCGGCAGTCGTAACTCTCCAGGCCTGGACCTCTTCACGCCTTCGTGCATGCTCGCAGCGGCCTCTGTCCGAATCAGGCTCCGGCCTGCTGCATCGCTTCGCCTCGGTGCCTCGTTGGTCCGGCCTCTTTTCCGCTCATCGTCTCGCCTCACCAGCCGCCATTTTTCCTCCTCCTCCGCCGCACATCGTTCCTCCGCTCTCCGCTTGTCCGCCGTCACTATTGCCGCTACACCGGAGGTGGGTGCCCCCCTGCTCTAGTAGCAGGTCCCCATTTTGTAGCAAAGTGCTTCATTTCTCAGTCTTCTCCATGCATGCACTTTCAAGAAGTGCCATATCCACATGGCTAATTTCAGGCCAGCTTCCTCATGCAGCTCAGGGTTGTAGACAGAAGATTCATGTTACCTATTAAAATAGATATTTAAAATGCTTTGTTGTTCACAATGGTATGCATTTGTCCAGTTGTTTATGGGTATCGTTTTTATGTTCCTTTCCCCAGTCATTTTCTCTGAAACATTTAACATTCATCATTTTTATTTTGTCCTCCCCATCACCTTTTTTGTTTCTCTCTTTCTCCCACTCCACTATGTTCAGATATATTTGTCTCACACCCAGTAAATTTTTAATATTAATAGGCATTGCACCCTTGGTAGGGAACTGCAGTAACAACCAATGCTGAGAGTACAATTTGTATACCATACTGAGGACCTCACCATCTAATTACAATGAGATATAGTCCATCACAGCATAGCACGATATGTACCATGCATTTGCAGGACATAAAGTAGCTGCTGAACTACTAGCTTTAAAGTAGGAAATGCTGGCATCAGAAGTGAAAGTCCTCTCTGTCTCTCTTGTTTTATAAAGGTCATTAACTACACCAAGCTTTGTTTCTAGCACAACCATTAGAAAACCATGAGAAGACTGGGCGCCAGGAACAATTACATTTCTGTATATGATTTGCTGATTTCTATCCAGTTGTGTTGGGAGCTAGAGTAAAAATGTTCTATGTAGTTGAATGTGTAGATAATGGCAGCAACTGGGGAAAAACCCTGAAATGATCATATTGTGACTGGGAAATATTACTTAAGAGTGTGGGGGTGTCATATGGCCCAGACCACAAGTGATTATCATTAAAAGATTATCCAGTAAATTGAAGCTTAATCCCAACAAGACCTGCAGGCATGCAGTCTAACCTGGGATTTAAGGTGTCATCTCTTCTGGATGGGGTTGCACACCCCTTGAAGGAAGAAGTCTGCAGTCTGGGGGTGCTCTTAGACCTGCCTTACTGCTGGCAGCTGAGGCCCAGGGTGCCTTTTACCAGCTTTGACTGCTTAGCCAGCTGTGGCCTTTTCTGACCAGTGTGGTGCATGCACTTAGATTAGATTATTACAGTGGCTCTCTACATGGGACTGCCCTTGAAAAGTGTTTGGAAAGATCAGTAGGTGCAGAATGCTGCAGCCGAGATGTTGACTAGAGTGGATTGCAGGGGCTACCTGCACTGGCTCCCAATCTGTTTCTAGGCATAATTCAAGGTGCTGGTGCTGACCTTTAAAGCCCTCTGCAGTGTAAGACAAACATACCCGAAGGATCGCCTACTCCCTTATTAGCCTACCCAGCCTGGTTCAGGTGCCCCTTCTGAGTGCAAACCTTCTGAGATCAGGACAGGTGGGTGACACCTCAGGAAGAGGGCCTTGCCGGTTGTGGCACCAAAACTCTGGAATGCTCTCCTGAAGGAGACTTGTCTGTCCCCTTCTATTTTATGTAGTTCTATAAAACACATATTTTTTTCCTGGTCTCTAAGGGTGTATGCTCATTAACATTTCTAACAACTGGACTTTTCCCAGTGAAGGCAGGATATATGAATGTCGTTACTCATTTCCCCCCCCTCATTCTGAGCATGAACTAAGGACCTTAAACTATGCTGAATCAATGGGATGTTTAGTAGGAGACAATGTTCTCATTTCCATTGATTTTTTTTTTTTGTTCTAAAATTTTACTCTGCCCTGTTCTCCTGAATTCCGGTTTAAGTAGACAAAATTTCTAAAATTAATTTGGGCATTGAAGCACCTGTTTTGGCTATAACTTTTTGTTTCTTCCACTCATTTTTGTATGCACTCCTTATTTGCATGCTTGTGGACATTCATAAAGCACAATGTAAGTCACCTTGGTGTCGTACCACTATATATAAATAATACCATTTGCATAGCTTTTTCCAGAGCTTTATCAATGCCCACAAATACACCAGTAAGGGCATGAATAAAATAAACAAACTGAGCGCTGATTGCAAATTGGGAGAAGACAATAATGCTTGATCAGACCAGACTACTAAAAATAGCATTGTTATGGGGAAGGGGATTTCTTTTTTTCTGAAATTCACTTTTTAAAATATACCCATTGATTCCTCTGTCTTCTGAAATAATGGTTTCTCTTTCACTTCTCAATGAAATCAATGCACCCTTTTATAACTTCAACTCTCGCGATTGTTTTATGCAGGGGTCATTTCCTGCAGGAGCGCACAGGAGTGGAGCTCCAGCAGTAAAGAGCCCAGGGGGTGGGCACATGCAACAAGCCCCACCCCCTGCTCCCAGCAGCCCCGGGCCACGAGGAGCATGAGATCTGTGCGTTCCCCCCCCCCATAGCTAGCAATCCAAAACAGTCCAGTGGAGCCTGAGCAGTGGGTGTTGCCTTCTGACACACTTCCAGTGACGTCAGGGGGTGTGGCATATGCAAATGAGTTATGCTAATGGGTTATGCTAATGAGCTCCTGCACCTCTTTTTCTACGAAATGACCCTTGGTTTTATGTAGGGTTGTCATCTCCAGATTGGGAAATACCTGGAGATTTTTGGGGGTGGAGCCTGAGGAGGGTGGGGCTTGGGAAGGAGAGGGACTTCAGTGGGGTACAGTGCCATAGAGTCCGCCTTCCAAAGTGGCCATTGTCTCCAAGTGAACTGATCACTGTCATCCGGAGATCAGTTGTAATCTCAGGAGATCTTCAGTTACACCCCAGAGGTTGGCAACCTTAGTTTTATGACACACACCACAGGGTGATGCTATAGGAGAACAGGAAAGTTTGGGAAGACATTGCCTGCCTCTGAGCATCTGCAGGTGAAATTCTGAATTTTTGGCAGAGCCTCACTTCTTGCTCCTCTTCTCTTTGAGTTTCTTGTTTTATCAGAATGGAATGTATTTGAAATTGACTCCAGATTCCAAACAAGAGGAAAATAGAAGTATTTTCTGATTTCAGAGGTAATTGGGTAAAGCTGAATTAAGAGAATTCTCATAACAACCCTAAAGAGTAAAACAAAAATGATCAGATCCAAACACATGACTCTGTAGGTTTGTGATGGATGAGAGTGGAGGGGTGGGGGAAAAGTGATGTTGCAAAAGTTATGGTGATGGAAGGGGACACTGCCATCTCTGTGACTGGGAAAGGTGCTCTCCTCCAGATAGAGAGCCTTGTTTCTAATTTAATGGAGAAACACACTAGCCTTTGATGTCCTAACACCTCTTGATTGGTGGGTCCAGGTTCTTGCAGGCTTGAGCCCTGCCAGATTGGCTAAGGGCCCTGGAGCACATGTGGGGCTGGGGTCTGAGAGGGGGAGCTGTTCCTTTGTGTGGGTTAGGTCGGGTTTTTTTTGTGGGGAGCATGTTAGGGCAGCTGTCTCTCCTGTATGTTTGCCATGAAGGATGTCAGAGGGGGATGATGCTAAGGATGGCTGCAGATATAAAGGGACTGGTGCATCATGCAGCTAATAAAGACCAGATATAAGATGGATTGTAAGTAAGGTAAAGGTAAAGGTTCCCTTGCTTGAAAGCCAGTCAAATCCGACTCTAGGGTTGCGGTGCTCATTTCCGTTTCAAAGCTGAAGAGCCAGCGCTGTCCGAAGACATTTCCATAGTCATGTGGCCGGCATGACTAAACACCAAGGTGCATGGAACGCTGTTACCTTCCCACTGAAGCAGTACCTATTTATCTACTTGCAATTTCTTGCTTTCGAACTGCTAGGTTGGCAGGAGCTGGAACTAGAGACGGGAGTTCACTCTATCATGTGGCACACTCGGGTCTCGAACTGCTGAACTACTGATCTTCCACAGCCTGCAGTTCAACGTCTTTTTTTAAATAAATATATTTATTGAATTTTTATGCATAACAAACACCCCTCACCCCCACCAACACAGACATAGACATACACAAAACTTTCCACAGCACATCACAGTGAACATCCAACTTGGTATTACATTGGTAAAAGCCATAGATTCTCACTACATCATTACTAACCACTTAACATTTTATATTATGTAGCTCAAGTTCTTCCTAAATTCATCTATTCAAATAGTTGTAAATTTCCATATATATTTTACTACAACTTTCACTCATTCTTCCTGTTCATAATTATAATTAATTCATAACTCACTAATTAGTGTTTGGTTCACTTATAAATCACTACATGAAATTCATTCTAGGTTCCAAATGATGTAAACATTTGATTAGGATATTCAAATATTTAACTTATTCACTCACTATAACAAAACAAATAAAATAACATATCTTAAACGTTACCAGTCCCAATAATACTTCTATTGCATTACTACCACAAATTACTTCACACCCTCTTCTCTGTTAAGTTACCCCATAGTAAATAATATAAACAAAATAATACAGAAGCTATATAAAAATTACAAATGATAACATAATAAATGATATGGGCAAAAATTTAGCATATCTGCAGATATGTTTGCAGTTCAACGTCTTAACCACTTGAGCCACCGCACCTAGTTAGTAACTTTATTTTTGTTTATTTTGCTTAGCACACCTATCTCTGTTCTTGTAGTACACTGAGCTGCAATCACACACTCCTTTAGATCCGACATAGGTGTGAATGCCTGACGGATCTAAAGGGAGAGATCAGACAGCAACATCTGGGAAGCGTCCCACAGTCGTCAGCAACCCATGCTGCTCTGCCACAGAAACGGAGTTAAAAGACACCAGGGAAAGTCCAGTGTTTTCCGAATAAGGTGGGCCACGGGCGGACTTTCCCCTGTCTGATCGTTAAGCATGCTCTCATGCTGTTGGGATGGTATGATCAGGCCATCCCAACTCCGTGCCATGTCCCCCCCTCACAGTGCAGAAGTGCGATTCCTCGTTTATGCACAAGAAAAACAAACAGCAAAAAAAAAGACTCACCCACAGTTGTGTCTGATCACACAGTGACAGGCTGCAGTGACGGGCTGCGCTCGCAGCTTCAAAGGGCTGTGTGATCTCACAACTACATGTCAAATTCCTCCGGAGGGAATAGCCTCACTTCTGCTCCACTTCAACTGGTGCGTGTGACCGCAGCCTGAGTTTGTACTTTGTAGAAATGAAATAGAGCCTGCACGAACCCTTATTCACCTGCCTTGGCTACATGGCATGCTACAGTAATATGCCCCTGTGAAAATAGACTCAGGTGGGTAGCTGTGTTGGTCTGAAGCAGCAGAACAAAATTTGAGTCCAGTGGTGCCTTTAAGACCAACAAAGTTTTATTCAGGGTATAAGCTTTTGTGTGCAAGGCACACTTCCTCAGATGCGGTGAAAATGCCTTTGTGATCTCAGCCTTGGGTGACTTGTGAGAGAGAGATGTTGGTGATGGCAACAGTAAAAGTGAGGGCAAAACAGTCTTGCCCCATAAGGTGGCAGATCAAGACAAGCCTCTCCACAGATACAGATTTGAATATAGTATCTTCATGAATGTCTTCTATTAACAGGGGTCGTTTCGTAGAAAAAGAGCTAGGGGAACTCATTAGCATAACTCATTAGCATATGCCACACCCCCTGACATCACCAGAAGTGTGTCATAAGGCCACACACCCTGCCCCCAACGGTCCCGGCCGCCGCCACCGGCCTTGCAGCTCCACTGCCGAGCCCCATGAGGGGCCCAGCGGTGGACCTGCAAGGCCGGCGGGAGTGCAAGGAAGCCCTGCGAAGGCCCTCCCTGGCCCCAGGCAGGCAGGGGTGGGGAGAGGCAGGGAGGAAGCAACTTACCCTCCCTCTTCTCCTGCCTCCTCCTGGCTGAATGAGGGCCGGAAGCGGGGGGCGGGGCTTCATCATGTGCCCCGCCCCCCCGTACCTCACCTGGGGGAACTGCGATCCCCCGCGATCCCCCCCAAAATGACCTCTGTCTATTAAGGGCATTTGATCTGGGCTTCATGGAGAAATTAGACATGTATTAATTCATATAACTGGTATGTTCTGTGTTTCACTTTGAGGACAAGGCCTGCATTGCACCTCTCAAATGTGTCTGACTGCTGTTTCATATCACCTTCCTCTTAATCTTAAAATACCAGCTTTATAGAGGAGTTACTGGCAAATGTTATACAAGCAGATCATAATTCACAGCTGGGATGAGTCTCATTCACTAGTTGAGTGCTTTACATGTGTGCCAAGTGAGCAGATGCCTATGAAGAAGTCAGTATTGGGTGACTTTTGAAGAGATATTTCAGTGTTATTTTAAAATAAAGACTTGCGACAGTATCTGTGATCTTAAACATACTTCAAAAACATTTCCCCGCTATGGAACTTACATAGAAAATAACTGTTGCTTTCTTTCAGCCTCAAGTATTGGCAATGATCACGGGTACCTAAGCTTAAATTCTCAAACATCAAATATTCACAATGCATCGATGTTGTCTGAATAACTATAGGGTGCTCCTCCAGGAGCATTTCCTGACGAAGACACACTGAATAGGAGTAAATGCACCGCTGCTATTTGTTTCCTGGGCAGGAAGAATTTCAAGAATTTGTTAACCCTGGCCCCGGTCACACGAGCAAAATAATCCGGGGGGGAAGTGAGGCTTTTTGCTCCGGAGCAAAATGAAGTGCGGTATCACGATCCGACATTCCCCCGAGGCTCCATGTTCAGGCTGTCAGCTGCCAATCACACGGTGGTGGCGAAGCGTGGCAACGAAGCAGTACCACGTTTGTGCGCATACCACAGAGGCTTACAAGAAAACATCCGGTGGGACACGGATGGGCGCCTGATGTGACAGGATACCAGCGCTTCCATGATCAGACGCCTGCCCGCACCCCGCGTTTTCCAGATAATACTACACTTTCCCAGCTACTTTTTAACTCTGCATCTTCAGCTGGACGCTACGGGTTGGAGACATGCGCGTAATGCTTGCCAGATATTGCTGTACGATCGTGTCCTTTTAATCCACCCAGCAGTCATGCCTCTCGCGCAGCAAATTCTCCATGTGACCCTTCTCTCTCATATATGAGTTTATTTGTGTGTTTGTGTGTGAGAGAGGTACCTAATGCCTTCCCTGCTCTACATCTGCAAGGATTAGCAATGTAAAAAAATAACATAGCCTGTCAAAAAATAAGCTATGTAATTTAGCATCACGATAATTTATCAAGCACCTTTTTGGCATGTCTTGGCATGTTTCTGGGGAAATTGCTTAGAAGTTCCATTTTAACATAGAGGGAATTAGTTTCAAATCCTGGTATTCCTTTATCTCCCTCCTCAGCTCCAGCAGATGAATAGAGTCCATTTTCTCTCATTTGTACCCTCCAGATGACAGTGTTTTTGAGCAGTGCATGGAGACAGCAGCCTGTAGTGCACATTGCTTGAAATGAACATCTGGTAGCTGATTGAAAGGATGGGCACAAGGGGACACAGGAGGCTGTTCTGTCCCAGAGAGGTAGAACAGGAACTCAGCTATTTCATTCATGAGCATCTAATCTACTTCCAGAGAAAGGATGGAAGGAGAATAAGGAGAATGTGTGGAGGAGTACAGGAGCTGAGAGAGGGAGAGAGAGAGAGAGAGAGAGAGAGAGAGAGAGAGAGAGAGAGAGAGACATGAGGGAAAGGGAAGACAATTGAAGCTGGGGAAATTCTCAGCAAGGAAGCAGACAGTGTTTTGCCTGGCAGTGTGTCAGAGAAGTTTACCTCTGGGAGAGGATAGAGTTGTGAGGCTTGTCTCTCTTTATGAGCAGACCTCATAACTTCGAGCTTTAAAGAGAATTCACCACATTACTAATACATAAATAATTTGTCTTTGTTGTTTTAGTAAACCTCCTGCTTCAGTGATCTGTGTATTCTTCATGCTCAGTACAAAATTTACCTCTCAGCAATGCCCCCAAAGCCTTTACACTTTATCTAAGATTGTCTTGTAATAGAAGGGAAGGCTCATATCTCAAAACCAACCAGGTCCCCCAAATTCATCAGAGAGACAATGCAGTTCCCCTCAGTTTCAAGAAAGTGCCTGCTATAACCACTGTTTGTTTCTTCTTCTTTTTTGTGAGGTGGCCTCTTGCCCCCCAAGCCGGAATAACGAGGCAGACACAAGTGTTGGGTTTAAATATAGGGCCGCTTTATTAACTGACAGCTTTAACTGGAAACAAAGGCAAGGGCAAAAACAGCATTGCGGTATGGTCAAGGCCAGAGGTCAAGGACCCCTCCCTTACCTCGTTAATAGGGCGAGCCACCCTGCCCTGGGTGGGAGCCCACTGCAGGGGCTACCTTCCGGCTGGCTAGCCATTGCAAGACAACCCACAGCCCATTTTCCTCTAGAGGCCACCGGAGCCAGCCAACACTCACTATCTCCATGCTGCTGCCCTGTCAGGCCGGCGCTGCCGGCGCATCTGCACCCTGCGCTCCGTTGCCGAGCCGCTCTCAAGCAGCTGCAACTCCGCTGGCTATCCCCCACTGCCAGCCATCGCCTCTCCGCTGAGCTTCGCCCGAAAAGGGAGGCACGCACCGGAGCTCTGCCTTCGCCGACGACTGCACGGGGCTGCTAGGAAGAAGACGCAGGGCCGTACTTAACTTTCTCGGCCTTGCCCCTTCCAGATGCCCATATATGACACTTTTGGCGCCAAACCCCAGCCTGCCTCATCCAGCTGGGAGGCAAAGGTGCCCCCCCAGCCCAACGGCTGGGCGCCATGGGCTGTTGAACCATGTTTTGGGGTTAGATTAGGGTTGCCAGCCTCCAGGTGGGGCCTGGGGATCTTCCGCTTTTACCACTGATCCCCAGCTGACAGAGATCAGCTCCCCTGGAGAAAACGGCTGCTTTGAAGGGTGGACTCTATGGTATTGTACTATGCTGAGCCCCCTCCCTTCCCTAAACCCCGCCCTCTCCTGGCTCCACCCCCAAAGTCTCCAGGTATTTTCCAACCCAGACTTGGCAACCCTAGGTTAGATGTTTTCAAACTTTCAAGCAGCATTCTATAATATTGTATTTACTAATACTGACTTGGATCATAGAGGCTTTTTTCAACAAGAAAGGGAGGGGTATTTCCATCAGTTCCCCCACTTCTTCTGGAGACTCCCAGTCTCCCCTGATACTGTATGTGGGGGTCACCTGTATCACAGGCATGACATTTTGGGAGGTGTTTTGGGATGCAGTTTGAGAGTGAAGGTGAAGAAATCATATTCCAAGGATGGAAATCCTTTTCCATGAAAATCCTTTCCGATCATGGAAATCCTTCATGTGAGCCAACCTTCTGTAACTCTGTGAAACTGCCTGTTAAGGGAACCATCAATTGCAGAACATCAGAAGAATGTTGCATGAAACTTTGCCCCTGTTTTGTTTGGAGTCTTTAATGTACTGTTTCTTCTGTTTGATGTGATCCCCAGACCAAATTTTCTGTTTGCATTTTATGCTTGGCAAACCCCCCCCCCCAAAAAAAAACAAACAAACAAACAAAACAAAAACCTGAGCAGCTCTGTTTTGGATGTTTTCCAAAGCCAAACACAGGTAAGTGAAAAGGGTTTATTTTATTTTCTTTTTTTAAAGGTTTAACTTCTGAAAGCAGACTTCTGGATAAAGTAACCCCACCACAAAAATCATTCCACTGGTTGGTTACCACAGAGTGGGTTAGATTCAGTGATATGTGAGTGCACGGATCTTTCCCATGCCCAGCCCCCCAGTCAACCCTGGAAAAGTTGATTCCCAACATTGTGGGACCTGCATGGAGTAATAGCATTGTGGGTTGGGATCTGGACTAAAGGGGAAGGGTGATATGTCCCTGTCCTCCCTCTTCCATCACGGCAGCTCTGCTGATGAATCCATCATTTTTTTATTTTGTCTACTCTGCAGCGTCCCGACTCACATGTCTTTTAACTTCAGAAATCAACTTGCCTGAGATCGCATGGGACTGCTAAGGGAAGGGAATGTAGGAACAATCCACAACCATCAGTGCCTTCTGCTGACAGATCACCAGATCCAACCCAGCATTCTTACCAGTTTAATACTGTAATTTTGTCAGGGATTCTCTCCCCCCACCCCACAACAGGCATGTAGAGAGTGCAACCAACCCCAAACAGATTGGAATAAGCCTCTACTAGTAATGTGTTATTTCTGGAAGAAGGGGACATTGGACTGGGAAAGAGCCAGGGTATGAGCTCAGAGATTCTGGTATCAACTTTGGGGCATGGGAAAGAGCCATGCTGTAATGCAGGGTTCTCTGACTTTTTGAGCCTGCAGGCACCTTTGGAATGGCAGGCACACAGCATGATAGGGACAGCCACAAAATGGCCGCCACAAGAGGGGGAACTAGCCACAAAATGGCTGCCCCAGCTTACCTTCAACCACACAGTGAAGATCCTCGTGCTGTGGTGGCAGCTGCTGCCAAAACAACATTTTTAAAAATCTGCACACCCAATCAAATCTCCAGTGGCCAATCAGAAACTTTGGTGAGCAAAAGCCCCACCCGGCCCCACCCACTTTCTAGAAACACATGGCAGGTGCCAGGAAAGATAACAATAGGTGCCATGGTGCCAACAGGCTCCATATTGGGGACCTCTGCTGTAGTGGTTCCAGAAAGGTAACGTGGGAAGAGGTCTCCTGTTACTATAGAAAGACTTGAGAAGATTGTGAATATTGAATTTGGCACAGCATTCTACAGCCTCACATACGCTAGAATTCTAGAGGATGTTAAGGAATCCTTCAAGCTTCCCTCTGTGTTGCCAGGGATAGATCTAGGAGGACAAATGGTTCCATTCCATGCCGATCCTACTATACTAATTTACTGCCCCCCCTTTTTGCAGCTAAAATGCAGTATGTTTTGTTTTTCCTTCCCAAGTAACCTTTGTGTCTGATTATTAAATAAACAGTGCATCATTCTTTGTTTCTGCAGACAGAATTTAGGTCTGCACTGTGCCTATCGCTGCCTTTGTTTTCAAGATCAACTTTTGCATGCACAGTGCCCCATGAATCGTACCAATCCATATAGCAATGAGGCATGACAAAATAATGTGAATCCTTAGCAATTGTCTGTAAAACATGGAGACATTTTTTCCGGTTTTCTAAATGTTAAAATAGCCACTATCTGTTGAGACTTAGGCTGCAGAGCAATGTCTGCACTAAAGCTGTTTTTTTGTTTGTTTGTTTTGCAACAGCAACAAAACCAAAGTTTTTGGAAATGTCAGTGACAGGCTAGCATTTGGAAAATGTTTTCAAGCCACAGTTAGCCTGCCAAAAGTACACACACACACCCTCTGATTGATTTGTGTCTATGGTTCTGTATGCACAGAAATGCTGCGAACACATAATGAGAGGTCCCAGGTGTTGACTGAAGCATTCTGTCATTAACAACAAATGGTCTTTGTATGTTTCTTTAAAAATAATAATCATATGTGCGTGTGAGCGTATATGCACCTGGAACTGATGGCGACCTCTGGTGACTGACTCCTACTGGGGGCCTGAAGGATATTCAGAGAGGTGGCTGAATAAAGCCTGCCATATCCTTCCAACAGCTGGTATTTCAAGGAGGTCTCCCATCCAAGTTGCCAGAGTCAATCCTGCTTAGCTTCTGAGATCTGATGAGATCAGGCTTGCCTGGGCCATCCAGTTCAGGGCACTGTATGTTTCTTTTATTAGACTGGTTATAGCCCCCTCTGCTCTTGGTAGTTTGACACTTCAACTCTTGAAAAAGAGAGCAATAAAATCTGTGGGTTATATAGTCCTGTTCCATTAATTATGGAGAACAAAGGTAGGCAAACCAGTGACAGAGGACCCAAATTGGTTTCAAACCCAGACAGTTTATGATCCCATGGACAGTTTGACATAGAACTTGCTCTAAAACATGGTCTGGCTCATGGAGCTCATGACTAGATTTCAAGTTGCTCTAGCACTTAGAGCATTCTTTATGTAAAGGCAAGTGTGTTTATGTAGAGGCAAGCATGCCCTGACCTGGATGGGTCATCCTAGTCCAGTCTCGTCAGATCTTGGAAGCTAAGCAGGGTTGGCCTTTGTTAGTACATGGATGGGAGACCACCAAGGAAGACCAGGGTTGCTATGCAGAAACAGAGAATTGCAAACCATCTCTAAACATCTCTTGCCTTGAAAACGCTACTGAGGTCACCATAGGTCAGCTGCCACTTGACAGCACTTTCTACCAATGACAAATATGTCCAGCTTTGGAGACTGGGCAGGTGACCACCAGTGGGAGAGGTACTTCTGTGTAGTGGTGCCCTAATCATGGTACCCACCAAGTCACAAGGTCCAGTATGGTGTAGTGGTTAGAGGACCTGGATTTGAGATTTTATGGCTAATTTTATAATTTCATTATCATTATTTTTATTGACTTTGAGTTTTGGTCATTTTGGGTAGTTTGGATCCAGCAGAAAAGTTCATGAAAGTAATCGTGGGGAAGCAGATCATTCCCCACCTTCCCCTTCTTGTGGTTAGCCCCAGAATTTTTTCTCTGAGAGTCAACAGACCTCTGTGAAGAAAATGCACCACAATATGAGAGACAGCAGAGTATGGGAGATGGGTGAAATAGACTTCATCTCCCCTTCCCACTCACAGTTTGTGCTATCAGAAGAGAGAAGGGGATGCATTTTCACCTGATTCTCCCTCCTCACTGCAGCACCATGTACTGTGGTGCTAGGGTTGCCAACCTACAGGTAGGGCCTGGAGATCTTCCAGAATTACAGCTGATCTCCAGATGACAGAGATCAGTTCCCCTGGAGAAAATGGCTGCTTTGAAGAGTGGATTCTATGGGATTATACCTTGCTCAGGTCCTACACTTCCCTAAACCCTCTGTCCCCAGGCTCCACACCCAAATGTCCAGAAATTCTCCTGATCAGAGTTGGCAACCCTGAGTGGTGCATTTTATTTCCAAGGGTCTCCCAAACGTCTGAGATAATTTTCAGGAGAAGATACTGGGGAAAGGGAAGGGCAGGGAAAGATCTACTCTGCCACCTCTTTTCAGGAGCAGAGAAGAAGAAGAAGAAGAAGAAGAAGAAGAAGAAGAGGAGGAGGAGGAGGAGGAGGAGGAGATTGGATTTATACCCCGCCATTCACTTGGAATCTCAGAGCGGCTTACAAACTCCTTTCCCTTCCCCTCCCCACAACACACACCCTGTGAGGTAGGCGGGGCTGAGAGAACTCTGACACAAACGGCTCTTTCAGGAACAGCTGTGCCAGAGCTTGTGACTGACCCAAGGTCACATCAGCAGGTGCAAGTGGAGGAGCGGGGAATCAAACCCGGTTCTCCCAGATTAGAGTTTGCACACTTAACCACTACACCAAACTGGCTCTCCAACCCAGTGGTTTTTAAAGCAGAATCACATGAAATAAAGGAATCTTAAAACATGAATAACAACAACAACAACAACAACAGTAGTTGTTGTTATTCCGAGCTCTGGGTGATGTACAGAAAAGGCAAAATGCCATAAAACAAAATATAAATTTAAAAATCCAAATACAATTAATAAGAAGTAAAACCAGAGTAAAAGATCCCAAGTAGCAATTTACAATTTTCTATTCCTATTCTGGACTTTCTGGCTATTTGGTGGGAGGGGAGAGGGAAACTTAAACAAAAAAAATATATAGGGAGGAGGGGGAAAGGGTGCAACCAACCATTGCTGTCCTCAACCAGAAGCCTGGCGGAACATCTCTGCCTTACAAGTCTTGCAGAATTGCACAAGGTCCCACAGGGCCCTGGTGTCATTCGTCAGAGAGTTCCACCAGGTCGGGGCCAGGACTAAGAAAGCCCTGGCCCTGGTTGAGGACAGCCGGACACTCCTAGGGCCAGGGATCACCAGCAAGTTGTTACCAGTGGAGTACAAGGTTCTCCTGGGGACATAGCAGAGAAGGTGGTCCTGCAGGTACGTTGGTCCCAGACCACTCAAGGCCTTAAAGGTCAATTCCAAAACCTTGAACCTGACCTGATACTCTACTGGAAGCCAGTGTAGCTGGCACAACACTGGTTGAATATGTGCCGTCCATGACGTTCCCGCCAGGACTTGCGCCACCGCATTCTAAACCAGCTGAAGTTTCCGGGTCAGTCTCAAGGGTAGGCCAGCATAGAGCAAGTTACAGTAGTCCAGCCTGGAGGATCACGTGGATTATGTCACTTTCTGTTTCACTTTCTATTATGTGGCATCATCTCTGTGATGCAATGCTGACTTTACAGGTATGTGATGAATTTTCAGATTAATGTGACCACATCTTGTTTTCTAATGCATTTCATTCCCAATACAATGTAGTTCCCCCCACACTCCCGATTAGAGGCTCTAAATTTATAATGGAACTGAATCAGCACACCAGCATATGGATGGAACAGCAGGATATGCTTCGCTGCTTACCTTGCTTTGCAAAATGCTGTCTTAAGTATAAATCGGCTCAGATCACACAAATTTCAGATCCACAGTGAGAAGGCAAACATTTCAAACTTCAAACTATCAGCTCCAGCACTTTGTTTTGGTATCCTGAAGACAGGATCTTCGAACCTTGGCAAGTGGCTTTGATTTTGCAGCTTTGCTTCTTGCTGATTCCTACTCAGCCTGTTCCTGAGAAGCACAAGTACTACAAATGGATAGAAGCCTGTTTTGCATTTCTTAAATTATTTTTGTTCCGGGTTGGAAAACAGCAACAACACATGGAACTCTGTTTATGGTACAGATAGCTTCTGCTTCCTTTGTTTTCTGCACACACATATATTCTCTGTGTCACTCAAAAAATTTCCCCTGTGGGTTAGGGGATCCTCAGGAACAGCATTAGAACGTATCATAAGGGATTCTGTTTGAGTGCAACATAAGGGATGCAGAATGCGACATAGGGGATACAGGTTGAATGAGAAGCCCATGGAAATTGTGGACTCCCCCCCCCTTGCATGACCAGAAGTGCCCTCTGCTTGCGCAAGGGTGCTTGTAGATTTCAATCAGTTGTGTCCTTTCCACAAGATAGTGGTGGAAAGTGCTGTCAAGTTGCAGCCGACTTATGGTGACCACTTGTGGCTTTCAAGGCATCTGCTCCACATTTTGGCACCACTTGACCAATGAAACATTCTGCCTATTTGCTAATGCTAATTTAGGAAATTATCCTAAATATTGCTTTATGGATTCTTTAATCATCTTTGATAGCTGCCACAAAGCATTATCTGTTATCCATTTTCCCCCTTATTCAGCTGTGAATTTTTATGACGTTAGCAAGACAACAGATAGAGAGCCAGTCTGGTGTAGTGCCAGTCTGGTGTAGAGCCAGTCTAGTGTAGCACGGACTCTAATCTGGGAGACCCAGGTTTGATTCCCCCTCCTCCACATGCAGCTGCTGGTGTGATCTTGAGTCAGTCATAAGTTCTCTCAGAGCTGTTCTCTCAAGAGCAGTTCTCGAGACAGCTCTCTCAGCCCCACTTACCTCATAGGGTGTCTGCTGTGGGGAGGGGAAGGGAAGGGACATTGTAAACCACTCTGAGACTCCTTCAGGTAGTGAAGGGCAGGATATAAATCCAATCTCCTCTTCTTCTTCCAACTAGACTTTGAAACTCTTTCAGATGATTGAACTAATTATTCAAGTAATCTAAAATATAATATTCTGTGGTAAGCCTAGTAATATGTCATTATCATCCATGCAAAAATGCTGTATCTTAATGTACAGGTTAAATTACTGGGAAGAGAATGGAGAGAAAAATAACTTTTCCAAAGTGGCAGTTCTGTGACAGTTAAGAAACTTAAATTACATTGAAGCAAAGACATGTTTTAGAATTAATAGCTAGATTTGAGTCTAGTAGCATCCTAGAGACCAACAAGATTTGGGGAGTCTGAGCTTTTGGAAGGCAAAGCTCCCATCAGGTAAGCTCATATCCCAAAAATCTTGGCTCCTGGACTCAAATCTAGCTATTCTGTTGCAGACTAACATGGCTACTCTCTGATAGAAATTTAAAATCAATGCTACCATTCCAGGATGAAATTTCTATTTACTTGGGAAGTATATCCACACTAGGTTTAACATTACTGAAGTTTTGTCGATACTGTGCTACCCCTTCCTTTTCAACAAATTTGAATTTCATGTATCACATGTGTTTCAACCCTGTCGTTGAGAAATTTAGGGCAGTATGCTTGAAACTCTTCCTATTTAGTTCCGACTAGATCCTTGTGAGGTAGTTTAGGCTGAAAGATAAACAAGCTCAAGGGCACCCAGTGCCTAGCCCAACACTCTTCAACAGTTTTCAGGTAACAGATGGGTGCAGATTCTATCCTGATTAACATGCTGTAACTATTTCTAATATATTTAATCATAAAATATTGGAGGGATTAGCTAGTATTCTAAATCATTAATTTCACACTCATCTAGATATTTTTATCTTCCTCTGAAATATCAAGAGTACAAATATAGTTTGATGCTAACCTGAGATCTTGCCTGAACTTTTAACTAATTCACCTGCAAAGCGACAAAGAGCCTTGAAATTTTGACAACAGGAGAACTAATTTCCCCCCTGAACAGAAGGCTCATTTATATGCTTGGATTCCACTGATAGCAAATATATTTCAATCAGCTGCAATTAAGCTTGCCTGTGCAGAAGACAGTTGGTACCGCCTGATAGTAAATATGTTTTAGGAATGTATTCATGCATCACAGTGAAGAATTTTTGCTTTAGGGCGGGATAAAAATTATATTGTGTGATATGTTGCCACAACAGTAGTGAGCCTTATCCTGAGCATTCATTTCTGGTAAAGCAATTATTAAAATCAGAGTCTTATTTTCTGTTTTACAAGTAAATTAGTTTTACTATTTCAAGGCCACATTTAACACCCTTGCTAGATCAATAACAATAAAACTTAACTGATTTCTGAGTGAAAAATATCCTCAAGTGGGTTTTAACCATTTTTATATAGAGATATCAGCACCAAGCACTGCATTGGTGACATGAATATATTGTTTCATATTGCTGTGGTTGATTTTATATGTGTGTGTGTATGTGTGTGTGTGTACACACACACACACACACACACACACCAGGCAACCAGAATGTTTACCAAGTCATGAAAACACTAAATTGTCTTATATCAATTAGTACATCTGGTCCAGTCATGTCTGCTCAGAGTGGTAGCAACAGCTCAAGCACGGTCTTTTATAGTTCCTTTGTCCAGGGTTGCCAGCCAAGCTCTGGTGGGAGCTATAGGGGACAGGGACATACAAAATAGGTGTTGTGGTAATGCTGCAACAGCTCTTCTGGCACAAACCCAGAAACAATGTTAGCATGTTGGTGTGACCAGGGTTGCCAGGTCTACTTACCCGGCTGGCAGGGGGTGGGAGGGAGCCTTCTGGGAGTGGGGAGGGTGGGGCGATGTTGCTGCATGTGACATTGTCAGTGTGATGATGTCACGTGGAAGTGACGCCATCATCCATTGCACTTCGGGTGTGCACATTGCGTTGATGACGCTCTAGCCTTTTGGGCAAAACTCTATGATTACCATAGAACTTTGACCAAAATGTTAGAGCATCACTGTGTGATGTGCCAGTGTAATGTTGTCACTTCCACATGATGTCGTCATGCCAACAATGTCAATGTGGGAGGGGGTTGTTCAGGCTGGGGCTTCCCCTGCCAGCTAGCTGGCTGGCGGTGGATTGTAGCCCCCAAAATCAGGGGAACCTCTGCCATGACCTCAGCAGCTAGCGATGCTGCTGAGGTCATGGCGGAGGTTCCCCTGGAATCCTAGAGTGTCACACACATCCTAGGTGTGACACTCTAGGATTCCGGCAAAATTCATGCTGGAAGTGACACTGCAACACCTACCCCCCTCTTCCCCCCATTGCTGTACAGAGAGGCAGCTGAAACCTGGGTTCCTGACCAATTTCTGTCTAAGGCTCAAAAGTCACATTATATTTAACATGTGATGATCATGGGAACTTAATGCTGTACGCCAGCGGTTCGCCCGCCTACCCAGTGGTTCAAAAGCCTAGCAAGTAGATAAATGGGTACCTGCCTTAGGTGCAGGGGGGCACCCACCTTCCGGTGCAGTGGTGGCAAAAGAAGAACTGTGGTGCTGGCGGCAGGCGGCGGCGGGGTGATCCGGCAAGAACATGGCGGCGAGTCGACATCGAGCAGCAGGCGTTCCGGGCGGGGACTGGTCCAGAGACGTGGCGACGCAGCATGGCCGGAGCCAATCGGACGGAGGTCGGTGCAGCAGTCGTCGCACAGTCACGGACTGTGGAACTACCCCAGAAGGAGCCGCTGTGGAGCCGCGCCGAGACAGAACACACCACGAGGAAGCCACAGGAAGGAAAACTAACAAAGCTGGTGGGGTGCCTGGTAGGCACTCACCTTCCCTATACATTGTGTGGCCCTAGCTAGGAAGTTATAAAATGCCCATGTAAACCGCTCAGAGCCTCCGGGATGGAGCGGTATAGAAATTGAATAAATAAATAAATAAATAAATAAATAAATTTCCTAGTGGAACTGTTTCTAAAGTATTGTAGGGTCTCAATTTGGACTGACACCATGGTTTTGGGGAAGAAGGTGCTCCTGCCTCCCCCCACCATTTCCCTAATCAAAAACAGTCCCAAGGGCATTATTTGCCCCACTGGTAGGTTGTATGTGCACTATATGTTTGCATATGCAGCCTCTCCACTTTAGATTTGAGTCTCCATGGAGAACTCGCAGCTTGCAATCATATTTAAATGTAAGATGTTTGGGCCTTTTACCTGGAAAAGCCTGTGACTATTTGCATTCAAAGCATGTGATGAAACTATGGCCCCATCCTCTGTAAAACCAGGAATAAATATTCTTCCCCCTGAAACTTGTTTATTGCCCCCCTAAATCCTAGGAAAATAAAGAGCCTTTGTTGTAGAACAGAGTTCCTCCTGGCTTTAGAAGTATAAATAATTGCAATCCCTGGTTGATACTTTTCATGAGTCAGATATGGGTATCTAGAGACTTAGTATGTATTACAGAATGCTCAAATATGTTTTCAAGAAATAAAACAAAGAACTGTAATATCTTTAAAATAGTAATACTAGAGTATAATAATATTTTACAATTTTGTCTTGGGGAGTGTTTTCACTGGAATTAGATATAACCAGGGAAATTGTGAAGTGCATCCTGACAAAACTCATCTAAATAAGATTTGTTTTTGAAATGTGGCTAGCGAACAGTCAAAAAAACTAAAGTCAATGAAATTTTATTCTCCGAAACTCTTTTCTGGATTACATTATCATTTTAGAAAACTAATCTTTTTCATATGAAATAACTGAGGAGCAGAAAAAAATCAGCTATATGCAGAATGAAATACAAATATATCATAATTGATTATTGAATTGTTATGCACTAACTGTAGCATCACTTAAAAAAATCTGGCAGGTTCTTGCTGATCAAGGCCTCAGATTGGAAACAGTTTAGAAATACCCCCCCCAAAATGATGTGCATAGGCTCAGAAAAATTATTGAAGGATTTCAGTCAAGAGGAAAACTAGCCTTCAGAAAATATTTACCTCCACCTCAGTGTTTTCAGACAAGTTTGCAATGACAGTTTAAGAGCTTTGCATTATCTTGTATTTTCCAAGATAAAGAGTGTATCTGAGAGACTTAAATTGCTTCTAAATTACCAATTGTTGAAGACATCACAATCCGTTCAACCAAGTCACTTCCATCTTAGTGAGCATATAGATGCCAGTACACAGAAAAAGACAAATATGACATAGGCATAGGCTTGTCTCTAAGTATTATTCTTGAGTTATTTCAACAAGGTATGCTTCTGAGATTCTTCTCAACTGTATATCTCTCTGTTGGAGAGAAAAATATATTGCTAAATTACCCAATCTTGTTTCCCAAGGGGGAACAAATTCATTAAGAATTGTCCGTGGTTTTGGTATTTACTTCCAAATCTTGTACAGAGCACTGAGTATGTGCATGTGTTGTTTTCTTTTCTTCCCCTCCCCCATGCTTTCCCCACCCTTCTATACAACCAATAGGTGCATGGACTGCAAAAGCACAATTTTCATGTTACCGTATGTATGATTTAGGGTTTCCAGGTCTGGGTTGGAAAATACCTGGAAACTTTGGGGGTGGATCCAGAAGAGGGTGGAGTTTTAGGAGGGGAGGGACTTCAGCATGGTAAGATGCCATAGAGTCCACCCTTCAAAGCAGCCATTTTCTCCAGGGGAGTTGATCTCTGTCAGCTGGAGATCAGTTGTAAAAGTGGGAGACCTCCAGGCCCCGCTTGGAGGCTGGCAACCCTAGCAGGGCTCTTTTTGTAGAAAAAGCCCAGCAGGAACATTAGCATAATAGGCCACACCCAACAGCAGAAACCTATTAGCATATTAGGCCACACCCCAGACAGCACAGCTCATTAGCACATTAGTCCACACCCCCATGTTACCAGAAGTGTGGTTATCCAGCCACACCCACCTTTTTCTTGTTATTCTGTTTACCTTGTTCTTTGTCAAAACCCAGGGCTTTTTTGTAGCAGGAACTCCTTTGCATGTTAGCCCGCACACCCGTAATGTAGCCTGTCCTAATGAGTTTCTGCTGTTGGGTGTGGCCTATTATGCTAATGAGTTCCTGCTGGGCGTGGTCAACTTGGGAGCCAGCCGGAACTCCGTTCCTGTGCGTTCCTGCCCAAAAATAGCCCTGCTAGTATGATTACATGAAGGTTGTTATTGTGTGATGGCTTACCAATGCATAGAAGCACATATGTGTATTACTGAAACACCACAC
>NW_015170287.1:499699-531131 GCF_001447785.1 Gekko japonicus | reverse complement strand
GATGTACAAATTTGCACTTGGAATATAGAGCAGGAAAAGAAATAGATGGCTGGAAGTTGTGGCAAAATACCTTATTTTTCAGTCCCAGAATTAATTCTAGAAATTCTCCTTTTTAAACCAGGATTCAGGAGAAATGGAATTCAAAACTATTTCCTGGCCTTTCCCCTTGGATTGTGGAGGAGAGAGAGTGACAGAGCAGGGTCTGATTCTTTTAGCCTAGGGTTGTCAAATGGGCCCCGGGGGGCGGGGAATCCCCCGCTTTGGAGGCCAGATTTCCACGGTGGCAGAATCGGGCCCCGGGGGGAACTCCGCCCCCGGAGGTGATGCAGCCACGTCGCTCACATTGGGGGCGTGGCCCAGATCGTCGGGGGGAAAAACATATGGTTTTCCCCCCAATGATCTGGGCTACGCTCCCAACATGAGCACATAGCACGTCACGTAGCACACGCATCCACCACGAGCTCCCGGGGCCCGGCGAGGCTCCCCCGCTCCGAGGGGTGAGTAGACTTGGCAACCCTATTTTAGCCTGCTTTTTTACCCTTTTGTTTTTTTATTGTTTGCTAGTCACGTTAAGATTTGTATTTTGAAAAAGGCATGATGCAAATATAATAAATAAAGATTTTTGTTTTTTGTGTGAGGGTCAAAATACATCAGTATTTTTAAAGAAATCTCCAAAGGATTCTGACTGTTTGTGTATGGTGTATTTCATTTCATTGCTCACAGAATAATTTCATTCTCCAGGGTTTGTTGTTTTTAATTTCAGATTCTGACTTATCCCCATTGTCTCATAGCTTAGCGGTACACCATTAAATCAAGATAAGACATGACTGAAATATGGGGGGGGGGAACAAGCTCAGAAAATGTGATGTCTATTAAATGTTTGTAGTTGGTTATCAATCAGTTGTCAAAGTCAATAAAAGAGGTCCTTCCATATTGCGTGGATGGTAAAACATGATTTTTTAAAGAAATAACTGAGCAACCCATGTATCAATTAAAGCACACATCTATTTAAAACACAAATCTATATACACACATGCACAGAAAGCATTGGGAAAACCTGTTCAATCCTAATGTCATTCTATATATTCCCATATACCATTTTTGTGTTGTACAATCTCTTTGTCTTGCCACTCCCCTGAGACTCTTTATTTTCCTCCTACCACAACCTTGTTTTCAGGACTGTTCATTGTTATGCTACATTTCCCCCCTTAAAATTTCCTTTAAAAATAAATATTTTTGTATAGGTATTTGGAACCTTACAGATGTATAATGGGGGGGAAGTCTTCCTGTTATTCATTCTGCCCCTCTTCCCTACATTAACATGAATATTTGTTGGTCTCAATATCTGTTGGCCCCAGTGAAGCTATTGATAGGCATTTCATATCTTTACCAGTGTTGCTTCAGATAACTTATAACATGAACAAGTACAAATGAATAACTTTAAAAAAATGGGAGAAGGAGCTCTGAATGAACCAGAGCAGAAAATAAATTATATAAGTCTGTTCCTAGGGAGCTAGAGTTTACTTAGATCTTTAAACATTTCATACCAGATTAACACAAGATATTACAAATGTTGTGTAATAGGGATTTAGTGAGAAATACAGGAAGATATTTTTGTTTCTGTCAGTTTTATATGTGAATTGTCCAGAGCTATTTGTAATACTAGACTTTTGCTGGTATTCATCTGTGCCTAAATATGAATCCTGCAGTTGTTTTGTTTTACTTTGTAAGCCGTTTTCTTAAGAAGAAAATAGATCTCTGATACAATAATGGTGTTCTTGAAGGTGTTCATGAATAAACAGATCCATCAGCTCAATCCAATACAGACCTGTGAAAACTAGGACCTTGAAGTCCATTTGCTATTCAAAATGTAGCCTGTCACAAGGATGGTGCAGTGGCATGATATATATGCCGAGTTTATGATTCACCTGGCATCATAGTCCCTTGGCACACATTAGACACAGTTCATAGTCCATAGAGAGCAGAAAGCTCCTTGCTGGCTAACAAGGCCAGATAATGAAACTGAAGCTCAAATACTTTGGCCACCAAATGAGAAGGGAGCACTCACTGGAGAAGACCCTGATGCTGGGAAAGATTGAAGGTCAAAGAAGACGGGGACGTTAAAGGATGAGATGGTTAGACAGTGTCATCGATGCAACGAACATGAAATTGAGCAAACTTCAGAGGACGGCGGAAGACAGGAAGAACTGGCATGATCTGGTCCATGGGGTCGCAAAGAGTCGGACTCGACTGTGCAACTGAACAACAACAACCTGCCTCAGTGATCTCCGTGTTCTACTTGCTTGCCACAAGACTTACCTCACAGCAATGAATCCAAAGCCTTAGACTTCCCACCCTTAGAACATCTTGTAACTGTGGGGGAAGTTTACAATTTAAAACCTAGCTTGCCAAAATCGCAAGAGGCTGTGTGGGTCACCTCATTTGGTAGAAAAGTTCTTTCACAATCTGCCTTAACAAGAAACCTTATCAATGTGTGTAGCATCCCCATAGTGTTAAGAATACTGGGGAGGGGGGTATCAACATTCTCATGACAGCATACCCCTTTTCAACTAGAATCTAGTTTTGATGTAGGAATACACTTCCACCATATTTCAATCATTTGTGGAAAAGATAGATTCTTTGAGTGAAGGTTACAGGTTTGCTCTTTATCCTCTTTCTTACTTAACAAGTTTTAAATATAGCTTTGTGGTTAGGTATCCTGCTCAAGAATTCTTCATCTGTATTCTGAAGCGAAGAGGCAATGTGCATCTTTCTCTTGTCCTTGAAATCTGAAGTACTGTGAAATCTAGAGTAGTTGGGGCCACATTTGTAGTTGCCCGACAGGTAAGGTACAGTTCTTATGTGGATTAGAAACAGTCTTAAGTTATGAGAGTACTTTTAAAAAATATAACTCAGATTCTTAGCATTTTGAGGTTTGTCCATATTCAGCTGTGTAACTGTAACTGATGAAAAAGATCAGATGAATGGCTGAGAGCAATCAGAAAAAAATGAAATATTTATAAGAATGAGATAGGGGAATAATGGGAAGGAAATTGTCTTGGAAATCAAGACAATTCCAGCAGAGAGCTAAACAATGCCGAGTAAATATAATTTCACCTTTGTTATCTAAGAGACCACTCTGGATAAAAGGGGTAAAAAGAAGAGGCAAATGAGAAAAAAACAAATGCATCTACAGATGTGGCTGCACCCTCACATTATTGAATGCTGTGCCCTTGGTGCAGTATAGGAATCGTTTGCAACTGGATCGGCTCATCCAATAAAAATCTGTTTGCAAGGGAGCGCAACAAAGAGCACAATAGCCAATTTTCAGTCTGTATGTCTAAAACAGAGGACTGCGGTGAGCCAATACTTAAAGGTCCAGTAACACACCAGATTTATCATTCATTGCGTTATTATTTATGATATTACAATTACAGATTGTACCCCACAAAAATTACTGTATTTACTCCAATGCAAGACTCACTTGTGGGAGTTTTTAAGCATCAAAAATGGGGTGTTCTTACATTTGCACACAAATTACAGTTATATCCAGCAATAAATGTTACTGTGTATAACTTGGTGTGTGTGGGGGTCTTGCATGCAGGGTAGTCTTCCTTTCAGGTAAATACAGAAGCATGTATGAAAGGATCATGTTTTGTATAACTCTCTACTCACTGAGATGTGACTGGAAAATGTTCAGTTTGGATTTGTCTTTAGTAGGGGGGACTAATTTGACTGCAGCCCATCAAAGTGTCATTTCACTTGTGCAGTACAAATACTGACCAGACTGCAGTATGTAAAGCTTCTAGAAACCAAGCAGTGTGCTATGCTTTAATCATATGCTAATTCTAATTAAAATGTACTAAATATCTTCAGACTGCAATCTGTTTTCAAGTGACAATAATATTGTGCAACTCAGAGCTACCATTAGGAAAAATGAGCTGGATCTTGAGAATTCCTCCCTTCCCCCTTTCTCCTGAAGCCCCTAGTGATAGCTAAACAACTGGTGCAGAGGATCAAGAGAGTAATGGACAAAATGTCAATGGGGTAGTGTGAGGGTGCATTGAGGTGGGAGGGTTTTGGCAAAATCACCCCACCTACCTCTTCTACCAAGTAGCTTGTAGAATCCAGCCCATTGACATTTCCCTGCAAAGTCCTATATTATTTTCCCCAATATATTTCCAGAGTCTGAAAGCTTACTTTTAGTGATCCTGTTTTTCTAATATCCATTGGGATATTCCAAACCCAAAGGGTGATATTCTTAGTCATTGGAGGAGCAACCCAAAAAAGTCAATTAAAATGATCAACCACTCAGATTGGCCCAATGGTTTCAAACTGATTTGCTGATATCCTGGATCTTCAGTTAGATGCTCACAAACACTCCTGTGCCATCTCCCACTGCAACCACTTATCAAAGTTGAAACATTATACATTAATAATGATTATATTTCTCCCTGTCTCTGTGGCTATTTCAGGAGATGCCAACTTTTTGTACCAGTTGTACCAGTACAGACTTATCATCAGTTATTAACCTTGATCATAATATGAGTAATATGCTTTCCACTTCTGCTAACATTCTTCAGTTGGTCTTTTGTTTACTAAGTTTGTTAATTTTGCCATTACAGCATATTCAGCTAATTTGTCACCCCAGGCTTCTTTTTGTTGGACAATCTCTCCAAATAGATGCAAACTGTCTTCTCTAAATAACTCTTGTGTTGTTTTCTTAACATTATCTGGAATCATTCCCAATAACATTGTTTCTGGATTCAGTTGGGATGTAATTTTAAGAATTTTAAGAATTTTAAGAATCTCTGCATGTATTTAAATCCAGTATTTCCTCGTTGTTGTTTTTTGCAAGACCACCACATATGGTAAAATGTGCCTTCTACTTCCTTACATTTCCAAGAGGTTTCTTTGTAGTTCTTGCCCATTTTGTGTATACCCATTGGAGTAAAATACTATTGGAAGAACATCTTGTACCAATTTTCTCTTAAAGCCTGACCAGCTGCAAGTTTTATATCTTTCGTTCATAAATATTCCCAGTTTGAAAGGGATATCTCTTTATCAACATTCTGCATCCATGTTATCATGCATATTTTAACTTGTTCTGGAAGGGAAGGAGATTGTAAACTGCTTTGAGACTCCAAGTGAAGGGTGGGGTATAAATCCAGTCTCTTCTTTTCTTCCCTTTATCATATTAGAGCAATAGTTTGTAAAGTCATCCTAGCAAATGGTCTTTGTGTTGTATAACATTTTTTGAAACTCGGTTAAGTCTCTTACTCCTTCTTTTTCTGTAAGGAGATTTTTGTTAAGTCTGGAGATTGATTAGAGATAGACTAACCATTGTATCTTCTTCCCTTCTTCTTGAATCTTTTGCCAGGTTTTGATTTCACCTTTGGCATTTATCATATCTTTGTATGTTAAGAAGTCACTGTTTCTTCTGTTATGTTTATTGTAATATGCATGCATCAGTGACATAATAGGGGATATCATGGGGCTGATTCTTTTTCTTAAGGACTCCCAAGTCTGGAGTAAACTATCTCGGATTGTATGGTTTTTGTCTTGTCCTTTATTTTTCAAAGCTGATTTTTCAATCCAAAAAGGGTAATGCAGTCTGTTCTCTAGCCCCACAGCTTCTAGTTTCATTAGTCTATCATTTGGATTTTTAATCCATTCTGCAATCCATACCAGTTTAGCTGCTTCATGGTATAGCTTAATATTGGGAACTGACAATCCTTGGGGGTTTTTTTACCATTCCAAATAAATGCATTTATTTGTTTCTGCCAGTCCATTTTTCTTGTATGGAAATTGGTAGCATCTGGAATTAAAAATTCAATTTTGGCAGCACATTCATTTTTTTATTGTGGAGATTCTTCCCAGCCATGATAATTTTAGCTTGGACCATTTTGCCAAGTCTCCTTGTATCTTTATCCATATAGTTTAGTAGTTATCATTAACCAGTGTATCATTTTATCCACACAAATGTATTCCCAAATACTTAATTGTCTTTGATGTTGTTTCACATCCTGTAGTTCTCTTAATGGAATCCTCTTCCTGTTGTGTTAGAAATTTTGTGATTATTTCAGGATTTTTTTCCTATTAATTCGGTATCCTGAGAAGGACCCAAACTTCTCAATTTGTTGTTACATATGGCAGCAAAACATGGGGGTCCTTGATTGTTAAGACAACAACATCTGCATAGCTTCTAAGTTTAAATTCTTTTCTATTGGCTTTTGGTCCTTCAATATTTGGATTTTGTCTTATTTTGGAGGCCAGCACCTCCATTGCTTTTTAACAGGGGGAAAAATTGATAATAGATATGTCATAGGAACCAATGATTTACTTTATGGGGTGAGGGGAATCCAGCAGTTTTTTTGTTTGGTTGGTTTTGTTTCACTCAAGAGGAATAATATTCTGGGCAAGGAGATGTAGATGATAGATGTGAACAGTAAGATGAAAAGAAGCAAGATATCTACTGGTGAAATGTTTAATCTTTGTGGAAGATTAGGAGCTTATGCTGATTTTCTACCAAACAAAAATTGAAGGAGAAGAAGAATCACAAAATGCTACTTTGTTTGACTTCTCCCTCACAAATGACCATGTGAACTAGGGACTGTCGTGTTTTGCCATTATCACATACATCTTTTCTATTTGGAAGGACTCTGGAGAACTCCTTAGAATAGTTTATGTACCTATTTAGGAATCAATGAAATTATAGTGTTGACTTTCCAGCAAAAAATGCTCACCGTGATATTGGAATAAGACCACAGGGAAAGTAACACTATCTGGAGAAACAGTGCATGTATTTAAAACTGCAGTGTGTTACTTTGTTGTGATCACACCGCCACTAGAACTTTATTTGTTACTGTATATGACTTTTATGATTACAATTTGTGTTTTAATGTATTTTAACTTTTAATGTAAGCCGCCCTGGGCCTGCCTTGGTGGGGAGGGCGGGATATAAATGGAATTAAATAAATAAATAAATCTCATTGAAAGCTTCTAGGTAATTATTTTGTAAATCTTGCAATTATACCAAAACCAGACATCCATAGAGTCTAGTTGGGGTCTCATAAAAGGCCACCAAGTGTTCTACATCCACAATTTCCTAATAACCTCTGAGGTAAAGGTTTCAAAGATGAAACAACTTTTTGCTCCTGGCCTGCTTCTCCCCCCCCCCACTTTTCCTGAGGAGAAGCACATGTATGGTTGTTTCTCTTTGACTAGCTCTTTTCTCATTAAGATTATTCCAGTTTGTGAAACAATTTTAACTCTAACCCTCATTCATTCCTTATTCCACAGTTTCACTTCACACACGCACCCCATGCACATTTGTACCTTGATTTCACAGAGTTGACATTTCTTCCATCTGGAGAAATAAGTGCTATTAAAGTTCTATTTTAATCAGAAAACTCCAAATTCTGATAAAATGTTGTTCTTGCAAAAACAGATACTGTTACCTAACATAATTTTTGTTTTTCCTGTTTGATCTCTCATGTTCCTGTTATGCATTTCCAAGGGCCAAACTGGACATTGTGTCATTCCAGTGACTCACATGGTGGATGATGCCATTTTAAAACCTAAGGAGACAATTTAAAAATACTGTCAGGGTCACCCCCCTGGTTGTTTCGGTATTTGAAAAGGTGCAGAGACGGGCGTGCCTCATCTAGCCATGCTGTAGGCCTGATCATCCCTAATTTGGTCTAAGGTTAAAAAAAAGATGGTTTTGGATTGATTCAGAATCCAAAGGCAACCTGGGTGAACCCATTAATTATACTGAAGCTGATTAAACTTCTAGTATGTCAAAGAGTAATAATTAAATTATTTTACTTCAACTCAGCAGAGTCTGAAGACTTCTTTTAGGGGCAGCGGCCCATTGGAGGAAGGTTCTTCAGGGTGTAGGGCGATTTCAGATTGTGCTGAGCAGAGTGGTAGGGTAAAAACTAATACTTTTTTATCCAACTATTTACAGAAATAAAATAAGATAGTTGGATATAGTCTAATTTTGCAGTTTCCTCTGATTTCCATGTCTCACTGCAGATATCCCCCATGTTGTTTCTCTGGGCCCCCTATGGTCCCAGGACAGCATTTTGTGAAAATCCGTGGGCTGCACTGTTGGGAAGGGAGGGGCTGGAAAGTTCTGTTCTTGTTGATGAAAAATATAGTCTGGATCCAACCCAGCGTTTTTCTGAGGAAAGATTTACGTTGTTTAGCATTACTGTATGTTCACAATGGGCATAAAGTCATGAAGCCACAAGTGTATTTCTGCAATCTAACTGTCTTACTTCCACCCCCCCCCATTTCAGTTAATGCCTTTCTTATGGGTTATCATATAAAAATGGTAGCACACAAATGAGTTTAATTATAAATATATTATGTACATTATCATGAAATGAGAAATTAGATATTTTGTTCTTTCATTTTCCCCCTACCTTTTTCTTTTCTTTTTTTCTCACTGTTGTGTTTAGTGGTATTTGGCCAGTTTGTATTTTTCCAGACATCACTTCACGACGTGGTTGAGGTATATGACGGCCCAACTCAACAGTCGTCTTTATTATCTTCTCTCTCGGGATCACACTCAGGTATCTCATAACAGAATTGTAATATATTATTATTGAATAGAAAAAAAAATGCTGGATGGTCTAGTGGATAGACTGTTGGATTCAGACCTGAAAGTCCCAAATTATTTCCTATCTATAAACATGGAAATCAAAACTACCTCTAATAGTATGAGATTGTGAGGGACTCCATGTTTAGAATCATGCTGTGCGTTTCAGGCCACAGATGATCATTCCTCACCTCGATAACTGGCTACTTATGTGACTCAAATGGAGTAATCAGTTAAATGGGATTATGCACTGGGTATGCACACTGAAGCAAGAAATCCTTTTGCTTTTTTAAAAAAAACCTGTGACTGATATGCGTTAACACATCTATATCTATATTAGAAGAAATGATGACCAATCATACTGAAAATACCCTTCTAAAATCTGAAATGTCACAACTGAGTGAGGGAGTAATTTCTTTAACCAAGTTAAATCAACTGTGGTGCTTTACATTTAGATTAATTATAGGAACGAGACAAAATATAAAATCTTGCAGAGTGCTTCTACAGGTGGAAGGTGAAGTACAATTTTCTCACTTACCCATCTTGTTCCTGGGAGACTCTCAGGAACAGGATTTGGTGGGCATTTAGGCTACTGTGCAAGGGGGAAACTGAGAAAGTTGAGCTCGGTGAGCATATATTAGGGCTGCCAAATCCCCCTGGGGGGGCGGATTACCCCCCACTTTGGAGGCCTGATTTCCGCCGCCACGGAATCAGACCCCGGGGAAAACCCCACCCTGGCGTGCACGTCAGCCGGATGTGACGTGATGACGCCGGGCACGCTGGGAGTGGGGGCACAGCCATTTGAGGGGAAAACATAGAGTTTTCCCCTCAAATGGCTGTGGCCCCGCCCCCAGCATGCCCGGCGTCATCACGTCACATCCGGCTGACGTGCATGTAGTGCGCGCGCAAAGCGTGTGCGCACTCGGGACGCCGTCCGGGAGCCCCCCGCCGCAAGGAGAAACAGGTTTGGCAACCCTAGCATATATCCTTCCACCTACTGAAATACTAAATCATAATCTATTTTTTCCCCTGCCAGCATTTACATAATCATATTTCAGGAAAACAATTACTTCATGGACTGTGCAGTTCTAAGCACAGTTGCACCCTTCTAGATTCGTTGAAGTCAATGAGTTTTAAAAGAGTCTAACTCTGCACTGGCAGTATATTAAATAATAGGATGTTAATATTTATGTATAAATGTGATACATATTTTGACAGCCAGTGTGGAGTAGTGACTGAAGTGCTCGACTAGTATCGCAGAGATCCCAGGCCAAATCCTCATTCTGCTATGATGTGCGCTGGGTGACCTTTGGCCCGTCACCCTCTCTCAACCTGATTCACAGAGTTGCTGTGGAGACCAAACAAGCCAGGGAGAACCATACAAGCTGTTCTGAGATGCTTGTAAGAAAAGTGGGGTACAAAGTGTCAGATATATTGCAAATTAAACACATCACAGCCAAAGGACATGGAAGTGGGGGAATAGAGCATGGATAACATTTCCAGATTAAATCAGAGGGATTTCAACATTAGATCAAGCTAATATATTGTGACTATGGTTTTTATACTGAGCTGATTCACATGGTATGTTTTCCCCATCATGATTAGGAATTAATTATTATAAATAGCTATGATGAATTCCTAAAAATGTGGGTAGAGCTGTACTGAGTCAGACCAACATGCTAGCTTTCTGTTTCCAAAAGGTGCTACTAAGATTATTCTGAAACGTTTCTATAGAGTGCATGAAAGCAACAGCCCTGATATCCTTTCCCAGCATTTGATATTCAGAGGTATACTGCTTCCAGACTTGGACTGCAAGTTAATAGTTTAGAATACCAGAATACAGTGGCAATGGCATCATCTACTTGAGCTTGCCAACATAAAGGATGTATACTTTTTTCAGTTTCCCAGGAACAGTTATAGGAGCAGAGGAAGTACCTGGGCTTAGAAATAGTTTAATTTATGGAGATCACCATAGTGTTTTGCATTTGGAATCCACTGAGATTCTGAAGGACTTTAAAAAATCCTTTGAGCATCAATGGTTCCCCCCCCCCTGTGGAAGAACTGTCACAGCTAGAGAAAAGATGTAATTATTGTGGAGTTACACCAATTATTTTGGCAAAGAGCACAGTTCAATGCACCGTTACTTGAGAGTTAGGCCCCTTGAGGTTTGTGGGATTTACTGCTGAGTCAATTGTGCAAAACATTACAGTGTAGATTCAGAGAATGGATTTTGTTCATATCTGGCACACCGTACATGCTACATTTTCCAGTGAATCTGGGTATTCGGGTTTTTGTATTGCTGTTTACTATTGTGGTTGCCCCCCCCTTCACTGGTTTGCATCTTCTAATACTATTAACTTGGCTGGGGCTTCTCTATGATTGCAGCTGCTCGCTGCATGTGACACACTGTGATCTGGATTGTGCAGATAGAGTAGGATAGAAGGTCTTGTCTTTTGGCTAAGTGGTTTCTCCATAATGGGAACTGGAGGATATTTTGCAAGTAATTATAGGATATAAGGATATATATCCTTGGGTCAGTCACAGTTCTCTCAGAGCTGTTCTCTCAAGAACAGTTCTCTCAGAACTCTCTCAGCCCCACCTACCTCACAGGGTGTCTGTTGTGGGGAGAGGAAGGAAAGGAGATTATAAACCACTCTGAGACAACGAGTGAAGGGTGGGGAATAAATCTTCCTCCTCCTTCTAGCTTTAGACCCCTAATTTCATGTGAAGTTGTCATTGATTAAGAAGATATACATTTCAGAACCCTTGGAAAGATCCTAATGTTGCGAGATTACTGAAGCTAAACAGGCTGGGATTTGTTTAGTGCCTGGAAGAGAGACATTTAGGGAAGACATTATGAACACTTCAAATATAAAAGAAAGGAGGTGGGGTAAAAATGAAATAAATGGGACTGTGGTTTGTGTACAAAAAAAATAAGAACTTCGTAAACATGAAACAGGCCTGTAGGTTTATAGGCATATACTTTGACAATCAAATGCTGGGAACAAGGTGTGTGTGGGGGGCAACAAAACCAAGGATGGTTTACCATCATGGTCCTCTTGAAGCTGTTATTGAAAAGACATAGTGCTGGGTGCAATAGAACTTAGCTATGATACAACAGCATATTATTATCAATATATCTCATCCCCATCTGTGGATATGTAAATCCAGACACTTTAGCCACAAACAAGCAAGACAAGGTCTTTCTATGATCCCGATGAAAGCCCAAGTTTGAGAAAAATCTGAAGTCTTTAAAACTATATATTTGCAGGGTTAAAATACTACCGAAATAATAGAAGCAGTGCCTGTACCTTTAAGAAAGGAAATCTTGGTGACAATGTTGGGGCTGCTAGGTAGCCACAAGAAAAATGCCAACCTTCAAACCTTGGTTTCTGTCAGTAAAAGTCAGGAGTGAGGGCCCTTTCCAGGTATATTTTGGCCTCCCAGACCAACTAGGGTTGCCAAATGAACTCCCCTCTGCCGGCGGGGGACTTTGTGCTGTCTCCTGGTGTGTGTGCGCACGCGCAAAGCGCGCGCGCACCACGTGCACATCACAGGGAAGTGACGTCATGACGCGGGGCACAGCCATTTGAGGGGAAAACTCTATGTTTTCCCCTCAAATGGCTGTGCCCCGCCCCCAGCGTGCCCCGCATCATGACATCACTTCTCTGTGACGTGCATGTGGGGGTGGGGGTTCCCCTGGGGCCCGATTTCACGGGGGTGGAAATCGGACCTCCAAAGCGGGGGAAAATCCGCCCCCCAGGGGGATTTGGCAGCCCTAAGACCAACCCTGTTCCCGTCCCTCCTATCTTGGAGGGAGGACTCATTGGGGTCATGCCCAGCAGCAACTACTGGGTAACTTGCTACATGCAATTTGTGTAGCTCGCCCAGGTGTGGCAGTGGCTATGACTCAATGCTACAGACCTCACCTTGCCCCAGCAGCAGCCTGCACACAACTTGCATGACTTTGTCAGGCATGACAGTGCTACCACACAACTCATCTGAGTGACTTGCTACCACACTACTTTTGCAGCTTGCCCAGACTTTTCCCAGGGAGAGGCTGTCAGGGGGAGGGAAGGATGTAAAACTGAAAAACAGTGTGGTATACTAATTAGAATGTCAGATGAGCTTCTGGGAGACCCAGGTTCAAATCCCCACTCTGCCATGGAAGCTTGCTAGGTGACCTTGGCTCAGTCATTCTTGTTCAGCGTACTCTATAGAGTACAGTGGAGGAGAATAGAATGATGTAAGCTTCTCGAGGTTCCCTTTGGGGAGTAAGGTGGGGGTTATAAATGAAGTAAATAAACTATAAGTAATGCTGAAGAGTCGGGGGGGGGCAGATCAAATAAAAGGGTGGTTGGTAAATGGGGAAGAGAGAAGGAAGGAGGAAAAGGGAAGATAATAGGGGGATTGCCAGGAGAGGAGAAAGAGGAAATAGTGTGGGGAAAGGAATACAGAGAGAAACGAAGGAACAGTCAGAAGTCATTGTAGGTTCCCTGCTTATAATTAGTATTATCTTCATAATCAGAATCTAGATGCTATACAAAACAGCTGTGATTGGATATCCAAAATAATGTATTTAAAAGCAGCTTGACTAAAGGAGATTTGGATTGGGGATGCAGTGTGGTGGTACGAGTCACCCTCCCTGCCATTTCCTAAACAGATCCCCCCTCTAGCTGGTATTAGTCCAGATAGGTTACCCTGCTAGGCCTGACAGCAGCTGGAATGGGCAAGGAGTAACTTCCCCATCTCAGTGTAGTGTTTCCAGGTCTTACCTGGCTGCCAGCAGGGGGGTCCTGGTCCTTCTCTGGGGCTTTGCGCACATGCCACGATGACATCACTCAGACGTGACATCATCATGCAGGGCATGTTGCGGGGGATCCTCTATTATTCAAGGAAAAACTATGGTAAACATAGAGTTTTTTTCTTGAGTGATACAGCACCCCCCCCACACACAACGTGCCCTATGCGATGACATTACCTGTAGGTGACATCACTGTGCTGGACACATTGGTGGGGACAGGGTGCTTTGGGGGTGGGGCTTCCCCCAACGGGCAGATTGGGGCCGGCAGATCTGGGGGCCCAAAAGCAGCAACCCCCCACCCCTGTTGGGGGAATGGCAGCCCTATCTCAGTGTCATGAATTGAAATTGGACACTGCATGACTCTTTTTAAATAAAATAGAAGCTGGTGCGACAGTGAGATTTAAACACAAATTGCTCGTAGTTTATCTTGTTGCACCCATAGCTTCTCTTTCCAGAAACCTTTGAAGCCTTCAGGCATATACTGATTTTTAAAGTGTTTCTTTTAAAACCCCTAATACAGCAATACATTAATTTTGCCAGCATATAGATTTGCTCTCTAACTACACAAGCAGCATTACCTTCCAGAGGAGAAGTTTAGTTAGTATGTGTAGCAAAAACAATACAGTTGTTTGGTCACCAGAAAGACTAATTTATTTACTGTGGCATAAGGCTTTTTTTTTTTTTTTAGCCTACTTTGTTCAAATAGAATGAGAACAATATTATTTTAGAATTATTAGCAGAAAATTGTTTCTGAGATGCAATGTTTGTTTTCTTGAGTAGGAGAATCCCTTCCCTTGAGTTCAGGTAACCAGATTACCATTCGATTTACTTCAGTCGGACCTGTAACAGCTAAAGGATTTCACTTTGTATATCAAGGTATGAGACACAAGGGCCTCAAAGATGCTTCAGTTAATTCTGTGTGCTAAAATCGTTCACCTCTCATTCTCCATTCATATATTATGATGTTTCTTTGACAAAAAAAAAAACACCCAACTTCAAAACTATATTTAACAGTGCTGAGATTAAAAGTGCCACATATGGATAGGGAAAATACCAGCTGGCTATTAATGTGTCATATTTCCATCTGTCTGTATATTTTGCATCCTTCTGCTTGTTGTTTTCATTTTGAAGAAGAAAGGCATAAGTATTAATAAATCTAAAATCATGTCTTTAGAAAACCTAAGAATTATTTCCAAACTTGGAGGGGAGGGGGTACTCAAAAGAGAATCTGCTCTATTAATGTTCAGTCTAGCATGCTGCTGAAAATACATCTTTCTGTATCAGAGTGAGTATTCTGGCAGTTGTACCACAATTGATCTGAATATGTAATGTTGCTATTAATTATTAAGATATTTCACTTGATTTGCATTACTCTCCTTTTGTGAAGGATCACACATTTAAACAAATGCATGTCAACAGTTGCTACTGTGATTTAGTCTTTGATAAGATTTGAATACCAATATAAGTGGAACATACATTCATAAACAAGAGCCAATAAATTTAAATATCAACCCGTCACAGCAATATGACTTGAACTCAGCATGTTATTTGAATAAAGTATTACAATTCCAGTGTAATTTGCACAGAGCTTGGAGTGATAGCTTTACTGAGGCTAACTGGAATTTTAGTTTTATTTACATTTTAGAAGTTTGACCCTTGATGTAGAATCCAGTTTTAGGAATTCAGAAGCTATGTCAATATTATGAACATCTATTTTGTAACAAACTGAGTTTAAATATTTGTGTCCAACAAACTAGCTGATGTTTTGCTACAGATCAGTACACTGAATTGCCACAATTTCTTCTGTGTATTTTTCCAGCGGTTCCAAGGACAAGTGCAACACAATGCAGTTCAGTGCCTGAACCAAGATTTGGGAAAAGGATTGGAAATGAATTTGCAGTTGGTTCATTGGTTCTTTTTGAATGTAATCCAGGCTATATACTCTATGGATCAATAGCAATTAGATGTGACACTGTGCCTAATGCCCTGGCACAGTGGAATGATTCTCTTCCTACATGTGTTGGTAAGTAGTTAAAGCTTTTTTTTTTGGTAGAGGTCTAGTTATTTGATGCAGGGGTCCCTGACCTTTTGGAGCCAGCAAGGATCTTTGGAATTCTGACACAAAATGGCTACTACAAGATAGTGGCCCCAGGAGGTAGAACCAGCCATAAAATGGCTGCTGCAGCTTACCTTCAGACCTGCAGTGAATGTCTTTGTGCAGTGATGGCAGCTGCTTCCAAAGCAATGTTTTAAAAATCTGCATAGACAATCAGAAACTTTCCTAGGCAAAAGCCAAATTTGGCCCAACCCACTTTCTAAAAATATTTGGTGGCTGCCAGGAAAGGTATTGGTGGGCACCCACAGGCATGAAATATAATATTAATGAAATATAGTATCAAGTCTCACACCACTGCTGTACTGTTCTGTGATGTAGATGGCAGTAATATCTTACCAACTCACTGTCATAAAATTGTTTGTTTGCAATATTATCCTCTGCCTGCATCACTTCCGAGAGCCCAAAGTGCACACCTCAAGCCTTAGAGAAGCAATCTAGGCACTTCCAGAACCAATTTAAAGTGCTTGGATTGAGTCCAAGATTAAAATTTGGTTATATGAGCATTGCAAGAGAGTGCTGACCCTGTAACGATGGCAAAGTCTGATCTTTTCATATTTCACAATCACTGTGTTAGGTTATATGTTGTCATTGTTTTTTTTTTAATATATTCTTCAACAGCTGGAGAGAGCAACCCTAAGGTGATCTATTCAGAATCCTATGAAGGTCTTATCCCAAGGAAACAGTTCTTAGGATTGCACTGATAGTACCATGCCAGTTGGTATCCTCACCAAATATAACTTTTTTCATACGTGTGTGCCTGCCTAATTAATCTTTCAGCACAAATTTCTCTAGATTGCATCTAAGAATTTATGTATCGATTTAGTTATTTCATTTATCACCCACTTTTCTCACTGAGACTCAAGACAAATTGAAAAAGCAAACAAACAATCAGCCAATCCAGGAGCAATGCAGCAGGACTAGGGTTACTGGATTAGAAAACACTGCAAATAGAAACCTTGCTAATGCATGACATACCGTAAACAAAGTAGAGAGTGAAATACGGATGTGCATACTGAAATCCATAAGGCAAAAATACACCCCTAAATGCCTTTTTGGCTTTTCTGTATAGTTTTATAGATTAAAAAGTGGAATTATGGAACTTCCCAAAATTACAAATAAATAAATAAAATGGGGTGGAATAGGGGATCTTTACAGGGGTCTAGAACAGTTTGTTGTTGTTATTTTTAGAGACAATGACACAACATTTGCAGGGGAAAATGTCTATCATCTCCCCAAAGACATCCCCCCCCCAGTATGAAGGGGATTGGACAAAGGGGTCCAATTTAATGATGCATGAACAAAGTGTCCCCAGTCATCTTCATTTCATTGTTTTTAAGGAGTAGAATGCCATGCTTAAAACCTTTAATCTAATCTATCAGAACAGGTTTCCATTCCGCCCACAAGAGCACCTCCAAAACTCTACCAGCAAACAACAACCGGCAGAAACAATACAGAGACACACACACCCCCCAAAAAACCAAATCATTTTCTCATAGAACAGAACCTATAAAAGCAACAAGCTGTTACGAAAAAATCCAAACCAAAAAAACAAAGTGACAGCAAAAAACTAAATACAATTAAACGAGGAAGAATTGGGGGACACACCAGATAAATGCACTAAATAACCCAGTTATAAGAAAATAATATCCTGATCAGGAAAATAAAAATCCTCCCACAACTCCAAACTGCTAGCATTAAAATGCAAAAATAGATAAAAAAATAAAAAACCTTGCTAACAACTGTAAAAAAAAAATAACCAGAAACACAACCACGAAAGTAGGAACATGAAACCAGTCCTGAAGAGATTTACATGGCATCTTAGCACAGCTGCAACAGGCAGAGCATCTCTCAAATTTCTCCAAGGCTCTGGGAATTGGTCAGGGAACCCTATTCTGACCATGTTTGCTATTCTCCGGGGGTATCTCTGTTCTGTCGGGGGGTAGTCTTTATTTGGGAGGGTAGGACTGCCAACCTACCAGTGAGACATGGTTTTCCCACAATTGCAACTGATGACCAGACTCCAGAGAGCAATTCTAGGGTTGCCAGCTCTCCAGGTGGTGGCTGGAGATCTGGAATTACAACTGATCTCCAGATGACAGCGGTGGGTTTCCTTAGAGAAAATAGCTACTTTGGAATGTGAACTTCATGGCATTATGCCCCACTGAGGTGCTTCCCCTCCCCAAACCCCATTCTTCCTAGGTTCCACCCCTCCCCTTTATCTAATCTCCTTTTTAAAAATGGGGGTCTATAGGAGAGAGGGAGGACTTGGCACGCTGCAGTCTTGGTGCTATTTGCTCTATGAATGCCACTCCAGACACCCAGAAAAACCCCCTATTCCCCCATAAGAAACAGTGGAGATCAGGATTGCTGAAGACACCTTGTTCAGGGGCCTGACCCCTTTGTCCAATCACCGCCAGCCTTCAGGGATCTGTAAATCAGGGTGGGGGCTTGGTTCCCTGCAAATCTGTATTCATTGCAAGGCATGGAACAGGGACAGAGAGATGTGACCTTCTCAGCTTCTGCAAATCCCAGCCATGTTTGGAGCTGAGAGACTGTACAGCTCTGTGATTGTGCTCATCCCTGCAACTCTGCTGAGCCGAGAAGAGAAAAGCAGTTTTAATTACAGCTGAAGTTCACAGTACTGTCCTAAGGAGAGTTACATCTTACTAAGTCCATTGACTTCAATTGATTTAGAAGGGTATAACCCTACTCAGGGGTCATTTCGTAGAAAAAGAGCTAGGGGAACTCATTAGCATATGCCACACCCCCTGACATCAGGGGCCCAGCGGTGGACCTGCAAGGCCAGCGGGAGTGCGAGGAAGCCCCGCCAAGGCCCTCCCTGGCCCCAGGCAGGCAGGGGTGGGGAGGAAGCAACTTACCCTCCCTCTTCTCCTGCCTCCTCCTGGCTGCATGAGGGCTGGAAGCGGGGCGGCCGGAAGCAGGGGGCGGGGCTTCGTCATGTGCCCCGCCCCCCTGCACCTCACCCAGGGGAACTGTGTTCCCCCACAATCCCCCCCAAAATGACCTCTGACCCTACTTAGGATCGCACTGTTATTTTACAAGTTTTGGTGACTCACAGTTTGCATTTCAGTCAAGGCAAAGATTACAATCCAAAAAATTCTTCCCCAACTCAGATTATATTCTCAGATGGATGAGTACTCATCACTGCCTCCCTCCTTCCCAGGTCACAGTGGTGGAAGCTGAACCCTGCTTTAAACCCTGGTGTTGGTGGGCATCATATGAGCACTCATCTTTTCCCAGCTGGGTCTTAAACCAGCTGGCAGTGGGAGGGGGAGCTTTTTGAATCAGAGGAATGACATGGAGGGACAGAGTTAACCACCATCTCCAGTGCCGCTGGCCTGGTCTATGTCAGGTCCCTTCTGGTTACTTGTGCTTCTGAAGTGCATCTGAGTAGCCTGTCCTGGATCTCACAGGTCATGTGCAGTTTGACACTGGCTGGTTTTTTTACTAACATATCAGTGTGCCATTTATAAATATGAAAAGGGAAGAGAAAAATCTGATTCGAGATCATCTGACCTAAGAGAGATTTACAAACCAAAAACGTTAGTCACTTCTCATCAGTGCATATCACTCTTTTAATAAAGCTCATAAATATGCATGGGCTGGAAAATTGTATTGAACAAAATCAGTTTAATAATTGAAATGCTAGACACGGCAATTTTAAATTGCCATAGCAGTGTAGCGAATGCCTTGGTGTTTCCTTACCGATATCAGCCATCAGTCATTGTGTCTCCTCCTGCTTTTACCAGTAATTATTCAAACTGTTTAAGTGACACTGACCTTTAGTTTATTCATGTAGTCCCTGACAGATTCTATCAGTTATATGCACTACAAAATGTAGCCTCTGTATTCATTACTCAGATAAGTTTCGTTCTGCGTATCCTCCAAGTCCTCATATTTATATCTAATGAAATGAGCTCAAGGAGTTGATAATGTTTTCACAGGGAATGATGTATTGGCTGCTAATGGTACTGATAAAACTTCTCATCAATCATTTCTTCAAGCCATTAAAATACCCACAGAATATCTGTATTTAGATGGCAGTCTAATGTGATTATATTAGGCCGTCTAGTATCTTGACCAAAAGTATCATTCATGTTTAGCCTCAAGAGTCAATGCAGTACCCTTCCGAATTCTTTCTATTTATATCTGTCATTGCTGTTGTGTTTATTTTGTGCTTGATACAAATGGGGCCTCTTTTAATTTGAGGAGTCCCTAAAGATGATAACTGGCGTCATTAATGCCAGTGACAAGAACTCCTTTGACTTCAGAAAAGCTTGGAATGCTTATATGCAGCTTTGATGGGACCAAAAAGAATGGACTACATTTTTAAGCCCTGGATGCTCCATACATTTCTAAGGATCATTGTGACCCAGATTCGCGTCCCACCACTTTTTAAACTCATGCTTACCCATCCACAAACTTATATCACTACTAGGTTCAATGCAAAACAACTAAAATCAAATTTTTACCAGACCCACCATATAGGACTTCTTCCATAACTGGAATCTGATTTGGTATCATTTTTGGAGAATTTTATTAATTTGTGGCTTCCTTGGATATTTTTTTTTATAGTTGAATTGCTCAAGTAAATCTATTATATCCAGACTTGAGGGGCTTACATTTTAAAGCTAACAGATACCAGTACTACTTTGTAGGTATATGTTGGTAAGAGTATGTTCATTACAAGACCATTTCTTGAGTTTAGAGTAATTTCAAGTTAAAACACAAATATTCATACAGTTGGGGTAGGGGGTTGGGGAAGCAAGTGTTGAAGTGATTCTTTAGGGGGAGACTTCAAAAGCTCTCCATCTTCTTTCTGACTGTTTTCCTCATCATGGTTCATATATGCAAACAAAAAGGAATTTCAGCAAAACTGTATTCGATCTTCTGTTCTTTTCTCCTTCACCATTAACTTTTTTAATGGATCAGTACAGGTTTGATTGATTCCGTCTCTCTCCCTTCCACAGAAAATTAAAAGCTCTTTCAGGGGTTTTGGTGGGGTGCCAGATAGGAAGTAGCTTGGGGAAGGACAAGCCCCACCCTCCAAGTTTCTAGGTCCAGGTTCTGAGCCAGCCTCTTCCAACACAGACAACCTTCTTGGTGTTCCAGAGCACTTTCCAGGTAGTTCAGTGAACCTAATGAACAGCTGATCTGCCGGGCACATTTGTGTTTGCTGAGGTACAAGTATCTGACCCAGGAATCTGGACTAACTCAAAACAAATTATATGAGGAGGCTTTGGGATAATTTTGAAACGTAGCTTGTTTGGTATTTCCCAATTTCTTCATCTTGGTATGCATAATGATTTCATGGTCTATGGAACCTTGGTGGCTGGATTGTGGTAAGTGGGTGTTTTGTTTTGTTTTTGGAGAGGAAGGAAAGGTACTTATGGAAGGTAGATGCCAAATTTGGCCCTTCTGCAAATAATCAAGTGTCAGACAAAGTAAGGGGCTTCATTAGCATTAATGGAGTGCTATATTTGTACCTATAGAAGATTTTAAATTTTGAATCGACTAAATGTCTTTTAAAGTGAATATTATTAATATATTTAAATTATTTCATATTTTTAGCACTTTGAGCGAAAGTCTTTGTTTAAATAGCTTTTAATTCATTTCCCACTTTTCAGGAAGAGGAACTGAGGTGTCCTGCTGGGTCCCCCCCCCCCCTGAATCATCTTGAACTATAGGATGGAATTGTAATAGGTTTCAGATATATTGTATAATGTTACAGCTTATCCCTGCTCTGATTCATTATGCATCAGGAAACCTCTTTCCATGTTTTATGCATTTGTTTCTAGTGCCCTGTGGAGGAATTTTAACTAAGCGCAAAGGTACCATTTTGTCCCCTGGTTACCCTGAGCCATATGATAACAACCTGAATTGTGTATGGAAGATCACAGTGCCAGAAGGAGCTGGAATCCAAGTAAGAACCTGCATAGTTTTCTTCCTGTATCACCTAAGGGTCGCATCTAAAAAGCTGCGAGCATCAAAAGATCATTGAATACTTGAGAAAAAGTTGTAAGCAATTAACAGCTGTCACAATAGGACTAATTACACAGTTCATTGCAATGATATTTTCTAGTGTAAAAATCTCCCCCCCCCCCGACAATTCACTGTCAGAGATGTTTCTGTTCAGATGTATTCCTGTTATCTCTTAGAATATGTCAATTTAATGTGTTACAACTCATAGAAACTAGCAATATTCTACAAACTAAATTATGTAAAAGTTAAATTAATTTTTTTTATATATCCAAGAGAGTGGATTGGATCCAACATCCTCTGCACAGGGTGTGCGTGAGGTGAGGGTAAATTGCACAAATTCCCCCTCCTGCGTCAGCCCTCACTGCTGCATGCCACCCCATTCTCAAGAGTTTGCTGATGTTCAGAACTTTATTCAGGGATGTTGTTGGGCTAATCTGTTCTACTTTGAATGAAGCACAAGACAGGACTGGCTGTGGCTGTTAATAGCCCCACCAATGGACTTGGTTGTTGGAAGACATATAGGCCCTGGTCACACGGCACTGTAAATGCGCCTTGTTCCCGCTTTAATTTAAATGGGAATATTTTGTTCCGGTTTTGCATGGCTACACAACCCCTCAAGAGCTATCCCTCTTACCGGCTGCTTGCTGTCCCCCTCGCTCTCATCCCCATCCGGCGATGGCAGCAGCTGCTCCTGGGCGGCCGCGGGGCTGTCCTTGCCATCGGCCCAGTCGCCACCAGCCTGGCGTGCCTTCTCCCGGCGCTTCTGGGCGGCCAGGAGGTCAAGGCCCAGCAGGAAGGTGCATGGCGCGAGCCACTCGTGCTGCTCGGGCGCTGTCTCCGCCACCTGCTTGCCACCCCCATCCAGGCTGCCGGAGCCCCCACCTCTCGTTCCTGCCTCCACCGGGATGCTGTAAGCACTGACATTAATTTTTTTTAAAAAAATTGACTTCTTAAGCGAATGCCTGCCCATGCGCTCAGACCGGAAGCTTTAAAAAAAATCTTCAGAGAGTGGTCAGACGGCCCTATTCGCAATCATTGCGAAATCATTGCGAAAGAGGGCTGTTCACATAGGTGAAATCGCGCGTTCAAAGCGCAAGATCCAGGAAAGTACTTGATTTTCCCGGGGTCAGGAAAACCCGCGAGTATTGCGCGAAATTGCGCGAGTGAGCCTGCTTTGATGCGGGAGGCAGATTGGCGCGTGTAAACAGAAACTTTAAATGCGGGAGGAAACAGCGGCGAATCCCGATCAAAGGGACAGTGTGACCGCACCCATAAAGGCTTTTTATCTTTCCTATGCAGACATTTGCTATATGCTGTTGAAAGGGAAACATGGGACTAACCAGTCACTTTGGGGCTAAACATGAATTGTTGGTCACTTTGCACCTGTTTGGTGTTGAGTAGCATCAGCTAAAACCCTTAGTTGTCTGTATGGACTATTGACAGAGTGGGATGAGGCTTGGCAGGTCTCGACACAGTTCATGTTGCAGGCAAGGGTAAACGAAGCCAGCAGAAATTTCTGGCTGTTTGGAGCCAGGTAGAGTTGCTGAAGTAACAGTAGCCACTGGTCTCCCTAGTGCATCCCACCCTTAAATATACTAATAGTTTATGATGTAGGCCTGTCATTTAAATACACTGATTAAACCCAAGTATAGTTGTCTTGTGTCTTCAAGGAGGATTTTGGGAATTTTTTTCAGTGGCACAGAGGACTGCAGAAGGAGTGGGGAGACTGAAACACTGAATTCTGTGAGAGGAACTCCACTCACAGGGCTTAGGATCACAATCTGCCACGCCTTGGGCTTTAGTGCATTTCTGACAATGTTGATCCATAGTTGTGGTTTTAAACTTTTGTATGATTGGATTTTATATGGTATATTGAATTATTATATTGTATTGTTTTATAATGTGCTGTAAGCCGCCCTGAGCCAGCCTTGCTAGGAGGGTGGGGTAAAAAAAATCTAATGAAATAAATACATAAATAAACTGTTGCTTTTTGAATATCATCAAGCAGTATGACTTAGGATGGAGCTTTGCCCGAGTCTTGGTGACTTGGTACCTGAATGAACGTGTGGCAAAGATAACTAAAATGATAGCTTTCAAGTAAATCAGTCGTATGCAGCAAATAGAACAGTAGTTCTAGGCATGTCAGTGATAAAATACAGTAGCAATTTACTTGAGGCTTACCAATAAAGATATTTTACTTTTATAATCTTAGTGATTGATTGATTGATTGATTGATTGATAAATAAATAAATAAATAAATAGTGTCTGATTCAAATTTCCCCCACGTGGCTAATCAAAGATTAATGAAGAGCAGAAAAAGCTGTACAGTTGTCCCTGAGGGGTGAGAACATGAGAAGGAAAGGTGGGAAAGGAAGTTTGAAGTGGCAGGGAAGGAGCCCAGTGAAGAACTGGGAAGCCAGTGAACTGTAGGGCCAGCCATCTGAAAGTAGGACAGGATATTGGAGCTAAGAAGTGGGAGGGGGGTGATAGGTTATTGAGGAAGAATTTGGAGAAGAAACGACAAAGTTAGGTTATATTCTGTCTGTCTTAAAGAAAGGATCTTCTGGTCTTTTGTCAGTGTGGAGTAAGATCCAAGGATGAGAACGAACTAAAATGGTGTGGCTTAGAGAATGCTTTTTCAGCCTGGCTGTTGGAATGTTGCAACCCGTTCAGGGTATCATTATGCTTACAGTCATTGGCAAGGATCTCTCACGTGGTGGCCCAGATGACTAGAAGTTGATGAATTTGGACAGGTTGTTGCTCTTGAGGGGCAACTGGGGTAATTAATATCCAGCCTTGGATACAGCAGATGATACAATCCTGCCTGTTTATGCTTTTGATCAGATTACTGGGCAACTGCAAGGCATATTCCTGATTGGTCTTGTTTGTCAGTTTGTTGTCTTGCAAACATCAGGTTCTCTTGGGGTAACAGTCAGAACAGATGATACTAGGCTAAATGAGCCAATGATTTCAGTAAAAATTAGTTTATTTAATATTTGGATAACCAATTTCCCTTCTGTATGGTAACTTTGGCAAAGTGGGATCCCCATGTAACTGCAGAGTTATAGCTTTCTAAGCTGAGGCTCAGAAGAATATAACTCTATTTAGAATTGCACTGTAAATTGTCGTAAAGGCTGACAGTCCTCTTCCACACCCCACACTAGGGGTCCGAACTCCAGGTTGGGAAATTCCTAGAGATTTGGGGGTAGAGCCTGAGGAGAGGGAGGTTTGGAGAGGGAAGGAAGCTTAGCAGGGTATAGTGCCATAGAGTCCACCCTCCAAAGTAGCCATTTCTCCAGGGGAACTAATCTCTGTACTCTGGAGATCAGTTGTAATTATGGGAGCTCTTCAGGGCCCCACCTCGGAGTTGGCAACCCTACCGCACATGTATATATCATCAGAAAGCTAGATGTTTGCAGTTTGTTAACAATATGAAATGTCTGATTCATTGGAAATTTTCGTTCCTAAACTAGAGCTCAGACTATCAAAAACTATATGGATTATAGAGCTTTATAGCCAGTATAAAAACAGTTAGAGCATAAACAAGAGACTATTTTCCCATTATGCACACAGGCAAATATATACAAATGTGCAAGATTACCTTTGTAAAAGGGGAAAAAAAAATCCCTTTAATGATAGAACCAATACTGTGGATAAAAGTGGTACGTACAATTTTCTTAAGCCTGTTATCAACCAGCTGGTAGTTCAGAAAGCAATCTGTTCACCCTTGGTCTGTGAACACAGTAATTGTCTTACTGGATCAGTGCAAATCTGCATTCATCCCAGTTACAGATCTGCAACAGTGGCTGATACCAGCTGCTTTAGAGGAAGACGGAAGAAATGATGTAGCACAAAAACCATGAGTCTGCTCCCTAATAATTTTGTTTAATGCTCCCATTAGCCAGTGTCTGGTTTATAGAGCATGAGGTTGTTATTCTATTTATAAATAATGTCCCTGTAATTAACCTTTGAACCTCCTGCTTGGAGGGTTTATCAATGACCAGGAAGCAGGGAAATAATGTTCAAAAAACATGTAATATAACCAGGGCTCTAGTCGGGGCTATCCTCTCAAGCTCGTTGCTCCATGACCAGGAAGCAGGGAAATAATGTTCAAAAAACATGTAATATAACAATTGTGATATAAAATACTATCCTCTATAGCTGTTTCAAAGAATAATCTAGAAGACAGTCAATGCAGCATTCCTACTCTATTCACACTCATGAAATTCAGAAACAGCAAAGCATGCTTTGGCTGTATAAATTGCCAAACAGGGAGAGTTCCATGTTGCTCAATCTCTCACACTTTGCAGAGATATTCTCAACATCTCTCTATAGATCTCAGGGAAGTTAACAGTATTTTTTAGAAAAAGAATGAGATAGATAAATAGATAGGCGCAGACAGACACATACATACATACATACATACATACATACATACATACATACTAGGGTTGACAAGTGTAAAAAGCCTACCATCGAGGGAGCGTTGCGGCAACCTGGGAGCTCTTCTCTGATGCGCGCGCAAAGCGCACACGCACCGCCAGCACATCCAGGAAGTGACGTGTGACGTTGAGCATGTTGGGGGCGTGGCCCCCATCGTCGGAGGGAAAAACGGGGGCAAGGTTCCCACCAGGGCCCGATTCCGCGGTGGCGGAAATCGGGCCTCCAAAGCGGGGGTTTACCCGCCACCCGCCTCCACTTGGCAGCCCTAATACATACATGCATACATACACCAATTACAGTTTCCCCACTGAGGCACCTGGCACTGAATATCAATTTCCATTCTCTTACAGGAAGACACATACTTAGCTGAGCTCCATCCACTTTCCCAAGTGAGCATTAAGTTACAGAGATAACCCTCCTAAAAAATAGCGCTAACTTTGGCTGGTAGTGATATTTGTTAGGGCACTCTCTATTTTTTTACCATCTGAAGAAAGTAAAACCCACCCCCTGTAAAATATATATATATACACACACACACACACACACACACACACACACACACACACACTCTCGGAAGACAGATTTATTAATGTAATATTTGCAAATGGGGACAGATTGCAGGTTATGGAATTTGTGTGAGGCTTCATTTCATCGTTAGCACCAACACAGAGTTTTACATATTGTTAAAAAAATTATCTGTAATAATATTGTATATACATCTTGTGCATATGCAGTATTATTATAGACATTTCACTAATGAAAACCACATCTTTTTTACCTCTTCTACATGACTTAGCATTAGGGATGGGCACAAACTTAATTTTGTCACAAAAATTGCCTGGTTCATGAGCCTCAGTTCATGCAGTCGTGGCTCCCATGAATCACCATGTTTTTCATGGAGGTTCATGTGGTTTGTGTTGGCAGTTCGTGAGGCAGACACGTCGGCACCGATCAATGAATTGTCAAAGCAACGGGGAGATGGGCTTCTGCAGCCCTTCAGCCCTGGAAACACGAATAGTTGCCCTCCAAAGCTGGACAGGCAGTGCTGGCTGCCAACAAGAGAGGTCCCATTCCACTTGATGGGAGCAGACTGGATATATACCCCAGCTCACATGCAGCTGTTTTTAGTTGACAGCAGGCAGTTAGGCAGAGACGGAGTTAGAGGGAGAGAGGGAGGGAAGCTGGAAGTCATTCCTCAGTACTGTGAACAATGGGATTTGGGGTTTTGGTGCTTACTTAGGGTTCTCTGAGGCACCTGTCCTTCTGCTAAAGCCAAGCAGAGGGGCTCAGCCACACACTCCCCGTCAGTGGAATTTTTTAACATCTGTCCCCAGCTGGGCAGTATCTGGTGGTCTCAGGGCTCTGAGGCACCTGTCCCTCTGCTAAAGCCAAGCAGAGGAGCTTAGCCAGTGGGTTCATCTACTGAGGATTTCTGAACACCTGTCCCTGGCTGGGTCGGTGTCTGGCTCAGGGCTCTGCGAAAACCAGCCGGTCCCTCTGCTAAAGCCAAGCAGAGGGGCTTCGCCAGTGGGGTCCTCGGCTGAGGATCCGCACTTCCCCCCAGCAGCGTTCCCTCTAAGCCGAGTCAGTGTGAGATAGCTCACAGTTTTTTTAGCCTCCAGCTCACAGATTTTTGTCTTAGCTCAGAAAGGATGGCTCCAGAGCAAACTAATTTATGCAGTAGCCAAATCGCTCATTCATGACTTGTGTCCCACCAAGAATCATTGCTTCCTGCCTCCCCCAGCCCTTCCCAGATTCTGGCTGTGGCCACTCTCACCCAGGACTGTGTTTCCACATTAAAAGGCCTTTCTTCCTTCACACTTGAGGGCTGCTCTGCCACACTCCCCCTCATTGGGATTTTTGAACACCTCCTCCTCACAATTTATGTCCCACCAAGAACTGTCACTTCCAGCCTCCCCTGTCCACATCCACACATCTACAGCTTGCCTCCCTCATTGAGGACATTGTGGCTGTAGATAAGCATACCATCTCTTCAGTATTTGGGTTCACATACCTGCCTCTGCTGGGGGATGGGGTGGAAAGGATCAACACACAACCCAAACAACATCCACTTCATTACAAAACACCTACTTCACACCTAATGGACCAATATTTACCTCATAGAGCAACAGCCACCTCATGAACCAAGATCTACCTCATAGCACAATACCCACCCCATGAACCAATATCTACCTCATAGTACAACACCTACCTTGTGGACCGACATCCACCTATGAAAACCTCTACCTCATCAAATATCCACCCATTCAAGCAAGCTTGTTTCACTGACCCAAGGTTTCCCCATCTACAGCAACAATGTCTAAAATGAGGAGGTGGGTAGGTGACCACCTCCTGGGCCTGAGAGGAAGGGTTAGTCTCTCTTAGAATCCATCTCCACAAAGATGCAGACCACCTCCCAGGCCCGAAGGGGAGTGTGGTGGGCCACTCCACAAAACCTTGTCCCCAGGGGGAGGCAGGTGTGTGACCACCTCCTGCGCCCGAGGGGAAGGCTTGAACACCACCAGAATCCATCTCCACAACAAGGCAGACTGCCTCCCAGGCCTGAGGGGGAGTGTGGCAGGCCACCCCCCCAAAAACCCTGTCACCAGGGAATGTGGGCAGGTGACTGCCTTCTAAGCCTGAGGGGAAGTCTTGACCACCCCTAGAATCCATCTCCACAATGAGGCACATTGCCTTCCAGGCCTGAGGGGAAGTTTGGTGGTCATCCCCCCCAAAACCCCATCACCAGGGGGAGGTGTGCATATGACCATCTCCTGAGTCTAAAGAGAAGGGTTGACCACCTCCAGAATCCATTTCCACCATGAGGAGTTGGGCAGGTTACCACCTCTCAGCTCCAAGGGGGAGTGTGGCAGGCCACCCCCCAAAACCCTGTCACCAGGGGGAGGCAGACAGATAACCACCTCCTGGGCCCAAGGAAAAGGATTGCCCATCTGCAGCAACAATGTCTATTATGAGGAGGCAGTCAGTACTCCCCCCCCCAGCCAATCCTCAACAAACTTGGAGAGCAGGTAGAGAGGCATCCTGGGGAGGTCTGTGAGTTAGATGCCTCTAGCTTGCAGGGGGTCTGTTCAACACACTCCTGAACCTGTGGCTATGATTTCCCCAAAGAGCACTTTCCTGGGGGCAACCTGATTTTGGGGGGGGTGTAACTTGGGGCCCCTAAATCCAACCCTCACCAAACTTGAAGGGCAGGTAGAAGAGAGTCAGCTGGAGACTTGCTGCAAGTTTAGCATCCCTAGCCCACAGGGGCACCATTCTATCTCATCACGAATCTCACAAAATGAATCAGTTTGGTAAATGGGAAGGTTTGGGAAGGTTCCTGGTTCGTGAGACCCCATGAACTGGGATGAACTTCCATTTTCCCGATTCACGCCCTTAGCTTACAAAATAAAGAACATCCATTTGCAGTTTTTACAGTTTGATACATATTGATAATAGGTTGGATCCAATCAGCATTGCACTGGTGAAAGAGGAAGAAAAAGGCTCCCTTTGACCACCAAAAAGACCATGCTGGTTTGGGATGATGGGACCTGTGTGGACAAAAGCCATGTGGGACAAAGAGAATAAGGTGGGATTGAGTGAAAAGGGTTGCTGGGTCCAACCCATTGGCCTGTGTGCAGTCTGGTTCTTATTTAAATATGCTCAGTCCCAACAACCCCCCTAATGTAGAGTCCTTTCTAAATTCCCTATTCTCTTTTCATTTTCTCTTCATCACAGGTACAAGTTATAAGTTTTGCAACAGAGCATAACTGGGACTCTTTGGATTTTTATGATGGCGCTGACAATAATGCTCCACGGCTCGGAAGCTATTCAGGTGAATGATGGGGGAAGACTATATTTCCAAAACTCTTCATTATGATAATCAATCTGTGCTACATTTGAAGATACTAGCTATGATATATCTCAAATCATATTCATGAAATGTAGAAAGGTGTTAAAATATACCATCTTTCAAAATAAAAGTCGAAAAAACGGCATGCCATGTTTCTGGAATCTCAGTAGTTTTATTAGTTAGCAGTACCATAAATTGGTGTCTACAGAAAAACCTGATTTAATTACCATCTGCCACTACACATATTGTGAGTGCAGGGCATTGTGTTATGTTTCCAGTATTCATCTACTATGATATATCTGCTTGACCAATAATAAAACATTTAAAGAGAAGATAAGGTTTGTTTAGGATTTTGTCCTGTATCTGGATTGATATTAAAAACCAACAACCCACCATGCCAGAGGTGGCCGAAGTTTCTGAACAAAATGGAGCCATCCTTTCTGAACAAAATGGAGCGAAGTTTCTGAACAAAATGGAAATGATTTCTTATAATAACTGTACCACCAATATTTCCCCCTCCTTGTGGCAACTCCTCGATCACCCTCATTCTCTGGTCAGCACACTCCTCCCCCCAATTGTCCCACTGAATGTTAGGAGCATCCTGCACTGGATCGCTCAACTGACCAAATGTTTATTGTTGTTTTCCTGAGTTTTCTTTTAGTGTTGTTATGGGGACACCTCCTCCTCACAATTTATGTCCCACCAAGAACTGTCACTTAAAAAGTGGAGGCGGAAAAAGGAATTCTTGTCACTTCCAGTTACTTTGCTCCATCTGCTTTGCATGTTTCTTAAGTTTCTGGAAAAAGCTGTTTGGGGCATGCATAGCTCTCCAGCCATAGCCTGTTTCTCTCAAAACAATTATCCCTAGCTTTTCATCAGCTAACTCAACATATGCCACCTGCACACACAGTACACATACATTATTTGGATGTCTTCCAATATTTACCTCATGAGGTCACATTCCCCTTCAGCCTAACTGTGTATTGCTAGGGAATGTTTGCTCCAGCATCCACTTGTAATTGCAGGAAGTTCCATATGCTTCCAGCTAAAGAATCTAGATCCTGCTCCTACCATGCCCTTGGCAAAACAGTGTATGGTTAGCATCTCTGTGATGCAACAAGGACAGGGAGTGCAACAGCTGCACCAGAATTAAAGGTGGCATCTGACAATAATTTGTAGGGCAGACATATTCACATCAAATGTGCAACGATACTGGGAATATAGTATCCAATCCTATAAACTGCTTCCTGGCTGGAAGGATTTGCAGAGTTATAATTTACACTTTAGAGACATTTCTTTAGATTTTACAGTTTGGTGTAGTGGTTAAGTGCGTGGACTCTAATCTGGGAGAACCGGGTTTGATTCCCCACTCCTCCACTTGCACCTGCTGATGTGACCTTGGGTCAGTCACAAGCTCTGGCACAGCTGTCCTTGAAAAAGAGCAGTTTGTGTCAGAGTTCTCTCAGCCCCACCCACCTCGCAGGGTGTCTGTTGTGGGGAGGGGAAGGGAAAGGAGTTTGTAAGCCGCTCTGAGACTCCAAGTGAAGGGCGGGGTATAAATCCAATCTCCTCCTCCTCCTCCTCCTCCTCCTCCTCCTCCTCCTC
>NW_015170287.1:469912-499611 GCF_001447785.1 Gekko japonicus | reverse complement strand
TCTTCTTCTTCTTCTTCTTCTTCTTCTTCTTCTTCTTCTTCTTCTTCTTCTTCTTCTTCTTCTTCTTCTTCTTCTTCTTCTTCTTCTTCTTCTTCTTCTTCTGTGTGTACTTGCCCTAAGATCCCATGTTTCTAAGAGTAAGGCTTAGAGATTGCTAAACAAGATATTTTAGTTGTTGTTCATATTAGACTGCAATCATACGCACAATTAATAGGTGCAAATGCTGGGTGGATTTAAAGGGTGCAATCAGACAACAACATCTGGGAAGTACCCCGCAGCCATCGGCATCCCATTCTGCTCTGCTGCAGAATCTGAGTTAAAAGTCACCGGGGAAAACCCGGTAGTAAACGGGTTGTGATGGGCCACGGATGGACTTTCTGGTGTCTGATTGCTCAAGAAGAAGAAGAGGAGGAGGAGGAGGAGGAGGATATTGGATTTATGCCCTGCCCTTCACTCAGAGTCTCAGAGTGGCTTACAAACTCCTTTCCCTTCCCCATCCCCACAACAGACACCCTGTGAGGTAGGTGGCGCTGAGAAAGTTCTGACAGAAACTGCTGTTTTTCAAGAACACTTCTGACAGAACTATGGCTTGCCCAATGTCATCCAGCAGCTGCGAGTGGAGGAGTGGGGAATTATATCTGGTTCTCTCAGATTAGAGTCCACGCACTTAACCACTCCACCGAACTGGCTCTCATGGCGTCGGGATGGTCTGATCAGGCCATCCCGACTCTGTGCCATTGTTTCCCCCCCCCCTTTGCAGTATGCGCATCATCGCAAACTCCATAGGGAGCCCTCGGTGCCGAGGTGCAATTCATCGATCCCTCGGTTAAGTGCATGGGGGGGGGAAGGTACAACCCCCCCCCGACTCACCCGCAGTTGTATATGATCACACACTGATGGACTGCGCCCACAGCTTCAAAGGGAGGTGTGATCGTGCAACTGCGGGTCAAATTCCTCCGGAGGAAATAGCCTCGCTTCCCTCCCGTTTTTTCTGGCATATGTGACCACAACCTTAAAGAGGTTTTTAGACCCTTCTCCATTCTAGTTGTCTATGTGTGGAAGCAAAAAAGCTACAGGATTGGATTATATTTCATTGTATGTATCAGTTTCAATCCATCAGTAGAGTAGGGAATACTGATACCTCTTGCTACCAGAATTTTACTACTTTCAGCTTACAGAACTGATTAAGAAGATGTATCACAGAGTACTGTTATCTAGTAGTGGATGAACAGTGACATCCTAAGCAGTTATAACCTTGTACATTCAGTGACTTAGAAGGCTACAAGTGGGGGACCTACAAGGCCTTGTGGTCATTTCATTTCTCCCCTTCCACAATTTCTTTCACCCCCTGAAAGCCTTCATAGGTGCTCAATGCTTGATGGCCAGCAATACTGTCATGGTTACCTAGCAATGGCTACTGAGACCATTTGTGTGTGTTTTTAAGCTACAGATGCTTCTTCTATCATTTGGGGGTAATAACCCTCTATGTATTATTTTTAAAGACATCAGGGTTGTTTCTTTGTTTCCCCCCCCCCTGCAAATTTGGTGCTTTTCTTAGATTTCAAGAAAGATCAGTCTTCTTTGTTCATGGCTTCAGTCTCTGGATTTTAAATATCCACATTTGGCCACCATTAAAATTAGATATATTGAGAACTGAGTTTAGGATAGCATTGATAGTCACTTTGTGAAGTAGAAAATATTTTATTTCTGTTGATCATTCAGAAATAATAATAATGAGTAACAAGACTGAATGGCACAAAATATTATCATAAACCCTTTCATGCTGAATAGATAAGGTAGCTAAAGCCGTGCAGTAGTCTTTGTAGCAAACCACGTGGAAACAGCACAGTTTATGTTGGCAAAGACAATTTCCCCATCAATAGATGCTTCATTTTAAAGGCTCCTCAGGCTAGGAAATGAGACAAAGCAGTTAGAAACAGCAAAGCTTTGTTCTGTCCGACAAAATACAGTATTTTTTTTTTCCTGCCAGATTTCAAATTTTCATATACAGATTTTGAAATGAAATATAGCTGGATTCATTGTTGTACTGGTATACGGATATGTGACTATTGTTTCCTCAGGAACAACAATACCTCCACTTCTCAACAGTACGTCCAACAATTTATACCTGAACTTTCAATCGGATATTAGTGTGTCAGCTGCTGGATTCCACCTAGAATACACAGGTAATGTACTTGCAATATATATTACAATTGGGCAGGGGTCGTTTCGTAGGAAAAGAGCTAGGGGAACTCATTAGCATAACTCATTAGCATATGCCACACCCCCTGACATCAGGGGCCTGGCGATGGACCTACAAGGCTGGCAGGAGTGAGAGGAAGCCCCGCCAAGACCCTCCCTGGCCCCAGGCAGGCAGGGGTGGGGAGAGGCAGGAAGGAAGCAACTTACCCTCCCTCTTCTCCTGCCTCCTCCTGGCTGAATGAGGGCCGGAAGCAGGGCGGCTGGAAGCAGGGGGCGGGGCTTCATCATGTGTCCTGCCCCCCCCCGCACCTCACCCGGGGGAACTGCGTTCCCCCGCGATCCCCCCCGAAATGACCTCTGCAATTGGGTAACACAGAATCATTCTGGAGACAGGGCAGTCAGTTGCCCAGATGTTGACTGGAAAGTCAATTGCCCAGATATCTATTCCTCTTAGCCTGTGCTCATCAGGTCACCTGGAATGAACAGTGCCATCCATCCTCTGAAATAGCAGTTAAGTACTGCAAATATAATGATCAAGTATAGAGACTCTGGAAAATATCTTGAATCCCAGGTTTAGTTTTGAACTGTCTGGGCCAGACTGTAACTATGGAATGCAGTTGGTGATCAGTAATATAGTGTTGAGATTACTAAGTAACCATATTGTTGAATGTAGATAGGAAAAAGTGTTCATGGCATGTGTTATAATAATATAAAATGAACTAGAACTGCTCGTGCTGGGTTTTGCAGTTAGCAAAGAAAAGGTTATTGGAGCATAAAAATCAGTCGCCGTTATCCGTTTTGTGGTGTGATCATTGTTGGTACTGAAATTTGGAATGTAGTTGTAATATTTGTAATGCAGTCCCTGTGTTCCAGGTGCATGTCCCTTTCTTGATGTCTGTTATCAAATATATACAGATAATTAGTGGTTTGGCGGGGGGGAGGGGAAAGGACTGAAATTTCAGGAAACCCCAACCAGTGTTCCCTCTAAGCTGAGTTAGTGTAAGCTAGCTCACAGGTTTTTAGCCTCTGGTTCACACATTTTTGTCTTAGCCTAGGAAGGATGGCTCCAGAGCAAACTAATGTATGCAGTAGCTAAATCGCTCTCTCACAACTTTAATGCCAGTAGCTCACAAAGGAGAACTTTTGCTCACAAGACTCCACAGCTTAGAGGGAGCATTGATCCCAACCCAACTTGCTTTTAATGTGTGGCCCGTCACAAACCTTAGAAATAGTATTGGGCAGAAGGCAAATTGGCACCTGAGTGAGTGTCTGCCAGGAGATGTGTGGCACCAGCAGTAAGATGAATAGCCCACCCCCACAGCTCTTTTCTGCTAGCAAAGGTATGTGGGAATGACGAAGCCCTCCCTGCCGCCATGGTGTACTTGGTAGCTGATCTACCCCCCCACACACACACACACTGTTTTAAGGTGAATGCTGGGTCACACTTTAAATGTGAGTTGGGTTGGGGGTTCCTCCAACCCAACTTGTGTTTAACATATCATCTAATCTCGCCTTTGCTTTCATTGTTGCAACTGTTGACACTGCAATTTATAGGCCCAGTGCTCTTAGAACCTACTATGGTGGAAGAGCATGAGTCAAGGAAGAGAAGGGCAGGACAGACAGATTTGGAGAGGGGAGCAGAGTATGGCTACTGTTAAGAGACTTTCAGCTGGTGTTGCTATGAATACATAGGAGTGCGCCTAAAGAAATCACCTAAAGTGATTTCTGAAGAGGAGCTTAAGGGCCTTGTTCATATTCTGATAAGTCATAAGATGGTTCAGACACTGATTCATAGATTTCCATTGAAAAGTTTGGGGGGATCCCATTGATTTCTTTTTTTCTTCTACCTAACAGTTTTGTATTTTTAACAAATTACTTAATCAGTAACAGCTGGCTAATTGGAATAGTAGCAATCATATTTTGAGATTAATTGGATTCTCAACTATATTAATGTCCTTGTAGCTGCTTTGCAGCCTTTTGATCACCTATTTTTCAGCCGAAATGGGTATGAGCTGCCAATATGAATTTTTAAAACAAACTGCTGCAGAACTACACAGTTAATATCTGTCATTTTAACAATCACCAGCTGACAAGAACATCCATAAAAATACAGATAATGGCTCAAAAAAATTAAAAAGTGGTTGTTGAAAGAGTTATGTAGCTTGACTGTGCTTCCTCCTGTTTCATTTGGAATTACTCATTTTTACTGACTGCATTAATAATGGAATAATAGAAAAGGATATTTGTGAACCATTACTGGGAGAGGAGAGAAGCGGGGGAAAAAACCTGTGCATTTGTCAGTGTTGTACGAAGTACTTTTTTCCCATGAAAAGAAGTTAAGCTTTTGCCAGCACAGCATCAGATCCCTAAATCACAAACATCTTGACCAAAATGTATTGTGTTCAGCAGCAGTTCCGCTCTCCAGTCACAAAGAACTTATTCCAATGGGTGGGACTGTGGCTCAGTGGCAGAGTACCTACTTTGCATGCAGATGGTTGAAGGTTCTTCCCTGGCATCCCCAGTTAAAAGGACCAGATAGTAGGTGATGTGAATGATCTGAGACACTGGAGTCCTTCTGCCAATCAAGAGTAGACAGCACTGATCTTGATAGACCAATGGTCTGACTCAGTAGCCCTGTTCACAAGTTACATTGAACACACATATATTGTGAAGACCCAATGTGCATTCACTTTACAAATGAAACCAGGGACCAGTATCTGGGTGAATCTTCAATTTAAATCACACATTCTGCCATATGTGTGTTGAATGTAACACGAAAATTACTCAGCACATGCCTAAAGGAAAATCAAGAATACACTGTACATGGATTGTAGTGTATTCACTGTAACTTGTGAACATGGCTAGTATGAGGCAGACTTTTTTTCGTGTGTGTATTATCATTGGTACTGAGATATTTGACCTATAACACTGGTAGACTTTTGTGTGAAGAACCTTCTCCTCTGACCTATCTATATAAAAAAAACCAACAACCCTGGCAACGTTCCCTCTAAGTTGTGGAGTCTTGTGAGCAAAAATTCCACTTTGTGAGCTACTGGCATTCAAGTTGTGAGCGAGCGATTTGGCTACTGCATAAATTAGTTTGCTCTGGAGCCATCTTTCCTAAGCCAAGACAAAAATGTGTGAGCCGGAGGCTAAAAAACGGTGAGCTAACTCACACTAACTCAGCTTAGAGGGAACACTGGCTGACAGTTTGGAGTTGAGGGGGGGTCTCATATCCCTGGTACCTGTCTCAAGATCTGGAGCTATCCTGACCTATCTTTCTTCCTTCCTTCCCCACAACTTCCTGGTTTTTTTGTTTCTGTTCCAAGAAGCTTAGGCTTCTCTGTGACCATTAAATTTTATGACAACTTTTACAAGGTATCATTATGTGGAAAAGTGTTGACATTATTAATGGGTTGTTTATAGATAAATTATCCTGGGATGGCAGGTCTTTAACTTGCTTCTGATTTGTTTTCAGCTCAAGGGGCAAATCATAGTTTTTCTACATTTTATCTGGAAATCACATTTGCCACAAGAACAGTGAAACCACATCACTGTTTTCTGTGGCAAATTAAGCTCTGAATTATAAGTGCATATCCTTAAATATCTCTGGACATGCTGCATAGAGCTGTAGTCCAACTCACAACCCCCTAATGCATGTTCACAGGTATTTCAGGCACATCTGTCACTCTTCATATTTACTGTAAGAAATAGTTGTGTAACTCCACAGTATTCGTGGCAAACATGATCTACAGCAATAGTGTTCTGGATTCTGTGCAACCAGTTATACTCTAAAGACATTTTGCCAAAAAGTGAAAGGTCTAGAGATCACTGTGACTTTTTCTGTGTGGGTGTAACATATTTTGTGCTTCGTTGCTGATAATATCCTTCTGATGCAATCCACCCTGGGTGCAGCAGTTACTGCAAAGGAGTATCAGAAGCAGACACGTGTCACAGTTGTTTACATTAGTTCAGCTTTGTTTCCCTTGAGGATGTGAATAGTGTCTCTGCTGTTTTGAAGGCTGGTATATGCAGGTTGGATTTGTGCCCAGCATTTCTGCTGAAGGTGATCTGGACTGTTTTCTTTTCTACTACCCAGTGTTATCAGTGCTTCAGTAGAGGAGGGCAAGGTCCTATTTGCAATGATCAAGCAACTCCTAAAATCTGTTTTGACTAGAATCCAGTCTTCTTTTCTTAGGGAACTTAAGTATGTACTAGTAGACCCACTCGATTATTCCTTAGATTAAACATTCTTCCTCAGTCTTTTTCTGTCTTGGATCAGCCAGTTATGGGATTGTGACTTCCTTGGTAGTTCTAGTGGATGAACTTCATCTCGAGGTTGAAAGAATATCTACCTGTTAGTCCTGTTTGAACTCTCAGTGGAATGATGCTGTCCCATTTTCATGAAATACTTTAAATGGCTGCTCAGGATATCTAGCATCCCCCTCCAGCAATTCAAATGTATTCTTTCTGGCTGCCTCCGCAGTTGTTCATTGTTGATGTTGGCTGAGAATCATGGTTCCATAGGACTCACCAATGCACCTTAATTTCTGTGTAAAACTTTTTTTGGAATCATCCAAGGCAATGGGATTGGCATTCATCAACATGCTGATGACACCTAGCCTCAAATATATAATTAACGAAGCATTCAGGAGTAGCTGTCTCAGTTTTAAAGCACTGTGCAGAAGCTGTGGGTACATGGGGAAAAGTGAGTCCAAACAAGATGGAGTAAATAATCCCCATATTCTTGAAGGAGTGGTTAAGGATATGATAGGTAGTGTTGCCAGGAAGCATGAGATAAGACAATTTTAGGTGTCTCTACAAGTGTGGCTCCAGTGACTGGGTTTAGGACCAGGGCTATTTTTGGGCAGGAATACACAGGAACGGAGTTCCGGCTGGCTCCTGAGTTTACCACGCCCAGCAGGAACTCATTAGCATAATAGGTCACACCTAACAGCAGAAACTCATTAGGATTGGCTACATTAGGGGTGTGTGGCCTAACATGCAAATAAGTTCCTGCTACAAAAAAAGCCCTGAGTTTTGACAACAAAGCAAACAGAATAAGAAGCAAAAGGTGGGTGTGGCTGGATGAGCACACTTCTGATGACACGGGGTGTGGTCTAATATGCTAATGAGATATGTTGTCAGGGGTGTGGCCTAATATGCTAATAGGTTTCTGCTGTTGGGTGTGGCCTATTATGCTAATGAGTTCCTGCTGGGCTTTTTCTACAAAAAAGCCCTGTTTAGGACTGTATGCCTTTGTGGCTTTGGCGTGATATTGGGAAAGTCAAATCCTAAAATCATACAATCAATTATATTGGCTATAAAGGAATACAGAACAACAAGAAAAGAGGCAAGTTTAAAAATGAAATCCATGCAAATTCCAAATGCGAGCAGTAGTTTAATTCAGAAGCATTGCCCTGATCTGGATGCCCCCACATTCAGAAATACAAGCTTGGATGGGGGTCTTCTCTGTGGTGGCAGCCTGTGCTTCAGACCCCCCTCTCCATAATCCATTCATCAGGTGGCTACTTTTGCTAATATTAAAACATCATAAAAAATGGCTGACATTATTGGAACTCCCCCCCCCTTTAGTGTCTTCCTGTATTCAATTTTTAATGTATTTTTATTGCCTTGGTCATGTTATATTTTAAGTGATGAGGCTTGAGCTACATTCAGGGCCATGTAGTCTAAAGACAGAAAAAAATAAACAATGGTTACTTGTTCTGGAAGGCTCTTCCTTGCTGAAGAAGAAGAAGAGATTGGATTTATACCCCGCCCTTCACTTGGAGTCTCAGAGCGGTTTACAAACTCCTTCCCCTTCCCCTTCCCCTCCCCACAACAGACACCCTGTGAGATGGGTGGGGCTGAGAGAACTCTGACACAAACTGCTCTTTCAGGAACAGCTGTGCCAGAGCTTGTGACTGACCCAAGGACACATCAGCAGGTACAAGTGGAGGAGTGGGGAATCAACCCATTTGTAAGCAGCTCAGACATAATTTTATAGCTGCTAAGTTTGATGAGTTGCTTGTTTCTTGATTTTTTTTGTTTAATTATGGTTTGTAAAATGTGTGACATTTTATTATGCTTGTGTGCAATATGGTTTGAGAGTGGAGAAATCAGTATATAGATATTTCAAACCAATAAATGGCTGCCATTATGAAATGCAGACCTGTGTTCAGAGGCAGAGGTTACTTGAAAGGGAAAAAGAAAATACTTGCTATAATCAAGGGTGTTGGGCTTACCCTTTCCCTTTCATGTTGGGTGAAATGACCATGTAAAATAATAGAGTGTTATGTTTTGTATTCAGAGACAGGTGATTCAGTGGTCTCTGAAAACCCAATTACTTATGGATGACCCAAGAGATAGGAGTGAAGATGTTGTGGCTTTGTAGATAGAAGTTGTTGATTCATAATAACAACCCTGAGACAGATGTCTCTGGACCCACTGTGGAGGTTTGTAGCTCACAGGTGAAACCTGTAGAATAAATAGGCAATACATACAAAGTAACTTGTTCAACTCTGCAGAGATTAGTTAGAACTCAATACATTTGCTGGCATTGTAAAGCATAGTAGCCATAAAGGCGTTGTCAGATTCTATACTGATTAACAAAGATCTCCATTATGTTTAAAATGTTTCACACTAGTAAATAAAACTTGCTGTCACTATTCACATACCCAGCCCTGACCCTGGGCATCAAGGCTGCCAGATGCCCAAGTTCTGTCCCACAAGGGGGCTCAGATTTACTTCATCATCTGCCAAGGATGAGTACAACGTCCTGAAAGAAAGGGGGTGTTACTTCACCCCTTTCCCCTGGAGTGTCACTTTAGATTCCTGAGAATGCCTCACATATTTCCTGGGCATTCCAAGAACCGTTTCCTCCCACTGCTCACTGCCTTCCACTTCTCTGCAAAAGTGGTAGAGATTTGGAGGTTCCTGTCTCTACACAGCCAGAACCCAGTTGACTTTCCGGCTGCTGCCGCCTGTCCTCCGAAGGTGTTCTCCAACATGCCTTGGCTGACATCTGATGATGTCACTTCAGGTTTTGACTGATCCACTTCTAGTTGCCATGGGAGCAGCTCTAGTGGCCCCGAGATGGTCCCCGTGACTGGTCTGCCACACTTGCTTTCTGCATGCATAGGCTGTTCCTTGCTGCATCGGGACGTTACTCCCCCATTAATTGAAGTGTGATTCATAATTCAATATTATGTTTCATTTGTGGCATGAATTCTTGTCGACCTTTTACAAGCCAATTTATGGCCCGATATGGCTTTATTATAAAAAATATCCCACTGTTACTTGTGTGGAATGTGGCTGTTCCAGCTGCTTACAGTATCACTTCAAGGTCTTGGTTATGACCTTTAAAGCGCTATGTGGCCTGAGACTGACATATCTAAGAGACCGCCTCTCCCCATATATGCCCCGGAGAGCCTTGCCCTCCTTGGACCACCATCTGCTGTTTATCCCTGGCCTGACGGACATTCACTTAACTTCAACCAGGGCCAGGGCTTTTTCTGCCCTGGCCCCAGCCTGGTAGAACATGCTTCCAATTGAGATCAGAGTCCTGCGAGACCTAGTACAGTTTTGCAGTGCAGGCAAAATGAAATTGTTCTGCCAGACCTTCAAGTGAGGCAGTGGATGTACCTCGATTGTCCTCCCCACTGCAGTGGCTGCAGGCTGCCACTGATGAGATTTATAGCTCAGCTGTGGCCCAGTTGTTCCCAGCTTCAGGATGCTGCATGTGTATTGTCTATTGCTGCTATACCCATCTTTTTTAACTGTTTTAACTTTTTATTGGTTAATATTTATTTAATTGTCTATTGGTGTAATATTGCTGTGACCCGCCCTGAGCCCGCGTACTAAAAGGGCAGGATATAAATAATATAAAGAAATAAATGTTCAACTACTGTCAGTATCTACCACCAAACTTGAAGCAGTTGATCCAGCTTCCTATTTGCATCTGAATTCGATTCCAAGGGCTAGTTCTTTTCTTTAAAGACCTTCATGAGCTGGGGCCAGCATATCTAAAGAACTACCTCTCCCTTTATCCAGCTATGCCCCAACTGTGCTTCTCGCACCAGTTTCTACTCTTCGCCCCCCCCCCCATGTGGTATGTTCTGGCTCTCTCCATTTCCAGAACTGATTACCAGAGGCCATTTGAGAGGATCAAGAAGTAGTAAGGCAGTATCCAGGGAGCCAAAGTGTACCAGATCCAGAACAAAACCTCTGCCCTCTTCACTATATTAAGCTTGTTTTATGCAGGTTTGTGAGACACCTCAGGATTTTGTTTCATCTGCTTGGAGTAAATGGAATAGATTTGTGTGTGAAATCAACATGAAACAAGTTCTACTGATTAAGTAATTTGCAGGATTAACAAATCCTCTTGGTTCTTTCAGAACTGATCATACTGTAATTCTGGGCAAGGAACTGAAATGGAGCTACAAATTATTAAATCAAACAGATTTAAACTAGGATTTTACTAAGCAAATACTATAGAATGTGATTTTCACTTGTTTAGGGTTTTACTAAGAGCTGTTCTAACTTTCCAAAATGGCATAAAGAATAAATAGTTAAAAAACATTTTAAGAAACTCCCCTAGATCAGAGTTGTGGAATTACAAATAGTTGTAAGTAATTTTTGCTGTGTTTGAAAATGCCTTTTTTATTTTTAATTGGCATCTGTGACTTGGCCATATGGTGCTTTTCATGCAAGCTTTTCTGACATGGGCAACATGCGAACCCTTTTGTAAGTGTGTCTGCTTAGTTTAAGCCTACATTAATGCTGGCCTAACAGCCAGAAGTCGTCTTCTGTGTTGAATATTTAAACATCATGTTAAACTTTAAACACTCGAGTTCTTTATTTTTATGATTATTAAAATTGTGTTTCACTCAAGTTTCTGAGGCTTGTACCCTGTAAATGGGGTTGTTCCTGCCCATACATCCCACAGGCAGTTTTTGGATATGCTGTAAAATACTGCTTGAGATTTTCCGCCAGATTATTTTCCCCCTTAAAAATTTATCTAGGATTTTGTTTTCCCTTATGAAATCTGTAAAATATTTAGGGATAGCAGTGGTTCCATACTATAAGTATGCCATTTTGAGGAAGGGATTTTTAAATGCAGCCTTCATTAGGGTTGCCAGCCTCCAGGTGGGGCCTGAAGACCCCCGATTTTTACAACTGATCCCCAGCTGACAGAGATCAGCTCCTATGGAGAAAATGGCTGCTTTGAAGGGTTGACTCTATGACACTGTACCCTGCTGAGGTCCCTCCCCTCCCCAAACCCCGCCCTCTCATGGATCCATGCCCAAAGTCTCCAAGTATTTTCCAACCCAGAGCTGGCAAACCTAGCCTTCATAGATCTTTCCTACTAATTTGATTCCATACCTAGAACCCATCTATGGACTAAACTGAAGCAAATCACAATTGACAGGAGATTGTTATGGTTGATTAAAAATCTCTGTACTGATTCTACTGCCCAAGTGCAGTGTAATAGTGAGGGTCACTTGACTACTTCCTTCCCCGTTGGCCAGGGGGTTCAATAGGGGTGCCTTTTAGAACCATCTTTATTTAGTTTATATTTGGCCCCTGCCACACGGGGGGGGGGGAAGTACGGCCAAAGTGCGGCTTTTCAAAGCTGCACCAAAAGAGACACCGGCGGCGGAATCACACAGATCCCCTGAGCCGCCGCGCAGTTCCTCCCCGGCATGATCAGATGCCAGGGGGAAGCCACTGAAAGGAGAGCGAGGCAGCTGAACTGTGCATGTGTGCGCGTGCACAGTTCAGCCGGGAGCCTCGATTGCTCCTGCAGACGAGCGCGCCAGCGATCTCACAGCCACGCTTGCTGCGGTGCTTCAGGCAAGTCCTACCAGTTAGTAGGTTCTTTTTTGCACTGCATTTTTTGTTCTGAAGGGACGGATCGGGAACGGGTGTGCGCCGATTCCCAGATGTTGCAGTGGGATCGTGCCCGTTTGCTGCGCCCCCGATCCGTCCCTCTTCCGGGCCAAAACCTCCCATGTGACCGGAGCCTTTGTCTAATTTGCCAGTTTTCTTTAATGATCCTTTTCTGCATTCTCCTGAATTACAGGATGTTTCAGTCCCTCTTTTACTTTACACAGATGACTCAGTTTTACTTTTCTGAAATCAGGTCCATCTTCTTCGGGCTTTGAAAAGGTTTCATACTTATTGTTTGCATGAGGAATTATCTATTAATTTTACCAAAACTAAAATTATTAAGTTTGTACCACGCTCTTCGACCAAAAGAAAAACATGGCTAGTTAATGGACGGAAAATCTCACAGCTTGTCATAAACAATTAGTCACTTGGAAATCTATGGCTACTATGAAGACAATTCTGCATTTCTTTTATTTTAATGGGGCATATTGTATTCCAGCTGCTATTAGAGTTTTTAGCTCAATGATGATTTCACAACTTTTGTATGGTGTCCCTATATGGATTTCTGATGTAGATGATTCTATAAATAGAGTGTGGTCGTTGTTCCTTTGGAATCAGAAGACTTTACAGGTACATTTTATCATTGGCCCTTCATTATGAATTTGGTCTTAGCTCTATAGACACCTGTGCCTGGGTGTCTATAGAGCTTTCTAATATATACAGAATTGAGGGTTTTGAATATTCAAGAGAGTACTGTTGAAGGTTAATTTCTGAGTTTCAAATTCTTTTCAGTGAGAGGTTTATGCTTATTATATATTTCAAATGTTACCCAGAATTTTGAATAGTTTCTTAGAGAATAGCTTTGTCTTAGTGCTTCTAGGTTTCTCCCTTCAGAGGTTACAGTTTTTCACTAACTCCTGTGATGTCTAAGATTCTCCCCTTTATCATAGACCAGGGTTCTTTTCCCAACTCCTTTCACTGGCAGGAAGTTATTCTCCTTGTCCCTAAGAAGCAATAACTCCTTTTACTATTTTACTTGTATAGGAGTTCTCTCTAACTACGCAGACCTTCTGCAATCCTTCATCAGTATCTGTTGTCTGTATAAAGCTGTTCTGTAGCTTTCTTGACTGAGAATCTAAATTCTCCCCCAGAGTCGTTCTAATATATTTAAGACAATGGGGTCCCTCTACTTCTCTCTATAGAAGTACTTTTCTGATGATTCCCTGACAGAAATCACTGACTCCCAAAGTCTCTTCACTCAGAAGCCAACCCCTTTGGCTACTGATCCAGACATTAGATTTCATACAAAGACCAAAAGGCAAATGAAACTTTCCCCTCCAGATCACGATTTATTTCCTCTCTCAGTTGATTCTGGCTGATTAGAGAGTGAGTAGAGCAACCAATCACATAAGCTGTTCTCTCCAGGGAACATTAACTCTTGGACTTCCTGACTCTCTGGCTGATTTCGCACTAGAGCTGCCTCGCGGTTGCGCTGCCATTTGCCCAAACACTATTGGTCAATTTCACACCCGAAGCTGCGGGGCTGCATTTGACCCACGGCTTCGCCCGATTTCCTCTGCAGTTTCGTGATCCTCAAAAAACAGGATCACGAAACTGCGGGGGAAATCGGGCGAAGCCGCAAATCAAAATGCAGCCCCGCAGCTTCGGGTGTGAAATTGACCAATAGTGTCGGGGTAAACAGCGGCGCAACCACGAGGCAGCTCTAGTGCGAAATCAGCCTCCGACACAAGCAGCACTTTTAAAAGCATGCTATTCTTTGCTATCTGTCAGACTCTTATAAGGATCCATGGCCCCAGCTTTTTCAGAACAGAAGTTATCTCTTGTAAATCTTAAGGTGGAGGATCTTCTTCCTCAACAATTAAGTTCAAAAAAACATGTGGCCACACTGATTTATGTCAGAGATAAGAGTTATACTCATTTTGATGCTCGGATAACATGTTCTCCATGTGCCTTGGGCCTTTCGTCTAAGGGTAGATTCCTTGGTTGACCCAAAGTTATGTAGGACCTTTATGCATTCGTGATTCAACTACTCCTTTTCAATGGTATTGCTGGGTCATCTACTTTTGTTGTTCAGTCGCACAGTCGAGTCCGACTCTTCGCGACCCCATGTACCAGCTCCCGCCAGGCCTTCCTGTCTTCCGTCGTCCTCTGAAGTTGGCTCAATTTCATGTTCGTTGCATCTTTGACACTGTCTAACCATCTCATCCTTTGCCGTCCCCGTCTTCTTTGACCTTCAATCTTTCCAAGCATCAGGGTCTTCTCCAGTGAGTGCTCCCTTTTCATTTGGTGGCCAAAGTATTTGAGCTTCAGTTTCATTATCTGGCCATCTACATTATCTGGGTCATCTACTAAGGATCCCTTTTTTAGATTGGTTATGTCCCTGTCTCCTCCAGTCAGTGGACTCTCTTGTACATATTCTCCTGCAGTGTCCTTATGTGCTCCAGTATAGGCTAAAATGGATTATGTCATATCAAGATAAATGGGCTATGCTTCCCCTAGTGACATTGGACCAAAAGGTCCAATTCTCCTTGGAGGATTCTGATTCCCAATGTACTTATTTTGTTGCTTGATTTTTAGAGGCTGCAGACAAGAGTCGAGGGGAAGTGTTTTTAGATATGGGTTTTATTTTATTTTTTGGTTTTATTGTTCGAGATCTTGGACTGAGAACAGGAGATGTCAAAATAAAATAAAAAGCAAATTATTATTGTTACTCAGAGCTATAGCTCAATGGCTTGTGTCTGGCAAGAGAAAGGGAAAAAAATTAAAAAGTGCTGGTGGCAACAGAGTGAAGTCACCTCTTGGAAAACCTGGAAGTGACATCAGCCCTAAAAAGTACTCAAAACTCTATGGTTTTCCTGAGTTTCCATTGTTGATCACCTGCTTTTCATGGAGAAGGTCCAGATTTGGTCCCCAAAAACTCATATAGTAAGTGTAGGGCTTTTTAGGGAATGACATTTCCATGACTGAGATCATAGAGTGTTGCTGTGCTGCTCAGAGTAGGCAGTACTGAATTAGATGGATCAATGGCCTGCCGAGTATAAAGGTTCTTCTTAATGAGGAGAGAATACTTTGGATAATGATTTTCTCCGTACTCACTGACTTGTCTTGTGATGTGCAGCTGCAGAGAAGTATGGGCTATGCTTTGGGTTCCATCTTTATTTCACATGAGACTAGTTGTGAGAGGCACTAGATCTAGGTGGTATCCTGATTAAGGTGTGTATGGCCTGAAAGGGTTCCTAGAATCCATTGCAACATTTGAAGATTACTTTGGACAACTTGATGTGGAACAGGTTACAAGCTGGAAGAAAGTCTGGAAACAGTTGCTTACTAGTTTAAGTTAACCTGTTAGTCTCAATTAATAACCATAAATATTTATCAGAAAAAAAAATAATGGCAATGCTCTTCATGTGTTTAAGAATCTTTGACTAATAATGGAGGAAATGTATTTTGTCATTGTTAAGTTTTTTAACTTTTCACAGCTATAGGTTTGGACTCTTGCCCTGAACCACAGACCCCAAACAGTGGTATTAAAATAGGAGACAGGTACATGGTTGGAGATGTGGTTTCCTTCCAGTGCGATCAGGGATATTCTCTTCAGGTAAGTTTTAATTAATAAAACTGATGTTGCAAAACACAGAACTCACATTATAAAATCTAAAATATTAGATTTTTGAAATTTTGTTTTAATTTGATTGTCCTTTTTCAAAATCGCAGAAAGTAAGTTTGCCAACCTCCAGGCAGAGCCTGGAGATCTCCTGAAATTACAAGTGATTTCCAAACTACAGAGATAAGTCTGTGTGGAGAAAATGGCTGATTTGGAGGATGGACTATGGCATTATATCCTGAGGTCCCTCCCCAGACTCCACGCCTAAATCTGGAATTTCCCAGCCCAGAGTTGGCACCTCTAGCAGATGACATAAGAACATAAGAGAAGCCAATGTTGGATCAGGCCAATGGCCCATCCAGTCCAACACTGTCACACAGTGACCAAAAATACCAGGTGCCATCAGGAGGTCCAGCAGTGGGGCCAAGACACTAGAAGCCCTCCCACTGCCCCCCAAGCACCAAGAATACAGTGCATCACTTGCCCCAGACAGAGAGTTCCTATCTATACCTTGTGGCTAATATCCACTGATGGACCTCTGTTCCATATGTTTATCTAATTCCCTCTTGAAGCTGTCCATACTTGTAGCCGCCACCACCTCCTGTGGCAGTGAATCCCATGTGTTAATCACTCTTTGAGTGAAGAAGTACTTCCTTTTATCTGTTCTATCTGAACATTGGTAAAGTTGGGTGGTTGTGTTTGGGAGTGAATTTTGCAAACATAGCATGTCAGAATCTTATACCCAAGGTAAGGATGTGCTAATTTTATTTAATAGATTTTAATTATCAGCTGGGAACTATTTTCAGACTCTGATCAATAAGAGAGGGGAAAGAAAGCAGAAAAAAGTGACAATAAAGTATGTTCTTTCTGAGAAATTATTTTGTACAAGCAGATTTATAAGTAAGGGATTTGTAAGTGATAGTTAAGGGGCAAACTATGCATTACACTGCTGCAGCATCTGTTACGTTCCTGATAGACCCATCTCCCTTACAAAGTACTCTGGGGAGGGAGTGATTTGCATTCTTTTTAAAAAAGTGCTAGAAGGGGTGAGGACCCCCACTCTTCTTCTAATACTTTTAGCTCATCCAGCTGCTTCATCCTCCTCCTTTCTCTGATGCAAGACTCTGAATCTGAACCTCATAGTGGTGAAAAACCAGTGTTGAAATGTGTGTCTAGAATTGGCAAAATCAAGGCTTAAATCTTAATTTAGCCATGACCCTTGGGTTAGTTTCTCACAGCCTAACCTATCTCATAGGGCTTATTGTGAGTATAAAGTGGGAAGCAGAATATTATATGTGTCATCCTAAACTCGGAAGAAGAGTAAGATTAAAAATATGAGGGATAAAAGCAACTGTGCTTCTGTAAGGAGAGGAGGATAAGTTCCATGGGGAAAGCTACTGTTAAGGAATGACCCTTCCTTCCTTCCCATCATCTTTTCTGTTACTAATTGCCTCCTTATGAAGATGCCTTGAAAGACAGAAGGGGTCGACATTTTTTCCCCTTTTTCTCCATAACAAATATTCTTGGAATCAGTTCTATAAATGTGATAGTCCATGGTCTCAAGAAGGTTATAGTCTAAACTTTAGTGGCAAAAAAATAAATAAAACAACAAAAGGGAAGGAGGGGGATAAAACAGTAAGGAGTAATAGATAAAAGATGGGAGTGGCACGACAAAGATAACAGTGATGATAGTGAACATTTTTAGTCCACTCCCTCCTCTGACTCCCTTCTTCAGTGTTATCAGAATCAGAACCCCATGTGAGGTCTGCTGTGTGAAGAACATCTCCTACATGTGAAAACTGAGAACATGAGTTCTGGGCCAAAAAGAGTATTTTCTTTCCCATTGTGCTGCATATACAGGTCCCAGTAAGGCACAATAAATCCTTAAGAAAAGATGGAAGGAGATAAGCACTTTACCAGCAAGTAACCTTATTGTCCTATCCAAGAAAAAGAATAGAAATTAAGAACTGAGATGCAGGCACAAGCCAAGAAGACTGGATTATTCTTTTGCAATAGTATCATGGCAATTTAAGCATGAGAATCCAATAAGAATATTCTTGTTTGCACAGTCCTAGTGTGTAGTGGTCTTAGAACAATGCCCACTTCTTTTTACTTTTGTGTGTGTGTGTGTGCATTTGCTTGTATGCCTGGAAGTCATGGTGACTTCTGACAACCCCTAGTGGGGGTTGGACGTTTCAGAGGAGTGGCTTGATATTGCCTGCCTCTGCATCCCGAGCCCTGGTATTCCTTGGAGGTCTCCTTTCCAATTCCAATTCTTACATTGCAAGTTATGTTTCCCTACCATGGCTAGTCCAGAGCAAACCAATCTGGAGAGAAGTGATAGGTGAAAGGTTTCCCCAAAGGGACTACAAAGATGGAGGGCTGGAGATACCTGTCTCATGAACCAGGAAGAACCCTACTATTGGCGAAATTCATTGCAGAACTGTGATTCATGATTTGGCTTCCTATTCTATTGATCACTTTGCATTTCTAATGAGTAGAGTATGATGTGTTACCAGGTTAGCTGGGAGTCCCAAGAGGTCATAAGAGAGAGGACAAGAATGGGTATTTATCAGGGAGGTAATAGGGGACAGCAAGATGATCTAAATGAGATGATTAAATTTCTGGGTAGCAGACTGACTAAGGCTTATTTGACAGAAGCCGGGAGGTGAATTGATGGCTCTCCATGGACTTATGATGGAATCACCAAGGAGAATGGCATTGTGAGAGAAATCCTGAGAGCATTGGTTATTACACTGGAAACTTGGCTTATTGCTTCAGCCATTGGTGTGAGGAATTCTGAGGGTCAAACCGAGAGCCCTGTCTAATGTTCTTTTGGAGCATTCAGGAAGTCAGATTCCTTTTTGAGAGTGCCTAGGAGATTTCCTTCCTTAATAGAAAGACCCTATTTGATTTTCAAACTGAATGTGTTTCCTCACAACTCTAGCATATGAATGCCAAAGGATTCTGGAGTGCAGGTGATACAAGTCTCAGTGAGGGTAAGTTAGGGCACCCTAACCTGGGCAAGAGGAGCTATAATCTTGGCTTCCTGCTTTTGAGCTTACTTATCCACAGCGATAGGTTATGTCTTCATATATGGCACCAGTCTACATTTCCAAGTTTGCCCAGTAGACAGTTAATGGAAAAAAATGAGCCATCATCTCCTGCTCAGAAGAATTACCAGTGTATGATGTTGTACTTTTCACAGTATAAGGTTTCCAGTTTGCTAAATTTGTAAATTATGTCATGTCATTACAGGGACATTCCCATATCACCTGTATGCCTGGACCTGTAAGAAGATGGAATTACCCTATTCCTATTTGCTTAGGTATGTCTCTAGAATGCAAGATTTATTTAATCTGAAAACTATACAAAAATGAAACATGAAGAGTTGTAACTTGTTTTCCATGATGGTGGAAAGTGTTGTCAATTCCCAGCTGACGTCTGGCAACCCCATAGGGTTTTCAAGGCAAGATACTTTGTTTGTTTGTTTGTTTCATTGGACTTATATCCCACCCTCCCCACATTGTAGGTTCAGGGCAGGTACCAACATATATGTATCTGCAATTAATGCAGATTTACAAATTAAAGAATATTACAATAATCAAAACATTCAGCGTTGATTTGCCATTGCCTGCCTTTGTGTAGTGACCTCGGAATTCCTTGGTGGTTTCCTCATCCAAATATTAACGAGGGCCAACCCTGCTTAGCTTCCAAGATCTGATGAGACTGGGCTAGACAGGGCATGAATTTCCTCACAGAAATATTTTCTTATGGTAGAGCCTTCTACTTGAGAAAGAGGCTGTTCTACTGGGGTAAGACTCCTCCCTGACAATTGTCATTTTAAATGTCAGATTTGTGTCCATTTATTACATTAAATAGTGTCTGAACTTGTATGTCCTGTTTAGAGAAAGGAAGGGTACTGTGGACATATGATGGCATATATCACAGGGGAGAACCAGTGTGGTTTAGTGTTTAAAGTGCTGGACTAGGATTTGGGAGACCCAGGATGAATTCCTACACTGCCATGGAAGCTGCTGAGTGACCTTGGGCCAGTCACACACATGCAACCTAACCTATTTCACGGGGGTTTTGTGAGAAATAATAGAGAAGAACAGAATAATATGACATGGTTTTAGTCCCCATTGGGCATAAATGAAGTAAATAAATATATTGGAGTATGAGCAGATGGATGAAATCAAAATGCTATGGCTGAAGTTTTTAGGTCCTATAATACTATTGCTTTCATCAGCCATGCTATTTTAGACTCACCTTCCAAGGTAATATATGCCACCATGTGCCAACATCTTGCCATTTTAACCCCTGTATAGGACAAACAGGTCCACTGTGTAAAATAATAAATGGCTACATATCTGGTATTAAAAATGCCAGTGTTCAGAAACTAGTATGAGAACATGTCAGCTTTCTAGAACAAACTGTTGGTAATCTAAAAGTCACACTGTTGCTGATCTAGTTACCATTCCCTGGCCAAAGGACTTCAAAGGGGGATTCTTAAATGACACTACTGAATTAAGGTTTGACTCTGTCAAGAATCACCTGTGCAGTCCTAAACTGAGCTACATCCTTCCAAGAAAGTTAACTTCAGTGGACTATTTAGAATCGTGCTGTAAATCTGGGATTCCTCAGTCATTACGGTTGTTAACCACTGCTGTGCGTCAGCTGGCCCATGCCCTCAGGTTCTCTCTCCCCCTCCAACCTCTTGAGTCTCCTCAGGCCTCTGACTATTTATTTATTTATTAAATTTATATCCCGCCCTCCCCAAACGGGCTCAGGGCAACTATGACGCCATCAGAGGGAGGGGGTTCTCTCACCCTTGGCCTCCTCTTCCTGTGCCTCTGGGGCTCTCAGCCCAGTTCCTCCCACAGGACTCGGCATGCATGGATGGCGATCCTCCCTGGCTATCCTCGAAGATCCTCTTCTAATTCTCCTTCCTCTCCCCTCTATTCATCGCCCAGTCTGCCAGTCCCATTTCTGATTTCAGCAGCTCCATGTGCTCTGTCCCTCCCTTGTTGCCCATACCCCTCCCCTTTTCCCACAGACTCAGAGAGGGTGGGGCCATTGGCATCACCATGGCCGTGTTTCTCGGGAGGCCTGCTCCTGTCTTCCCTGGCTTCTCCCAGCTCTTTGGCATCATCATGGTCTTGCTTGCCCCCATCCCCAGTGGCCACCCAACCCCTGCAGGCTTCCACGGCCTCTCAGGCTGCTCCCCATGGCTCTGCTCGAGCCAGCTGTCCCTACCTTGCCTCATCATGCTGGCTGCTTGCCACTGCTCCACACCTGGCTGTGTCTCCCTCATCATCTCCCACCAACGGGAGGGGCACAGTCCAGTTCTTGCCTCTGTCATCTCCAGCTGGCTGGGTTCCTGGCATGCCATTGGTGCTGAGCCGCCTGCTTCCTTCTGACTCTGTAAGCAACGGAAAGCGGGAGAGCTGAGGCTTGGGGGCATCCTGGTGCCCATTGCTGGGAAATTGTATTATTTATCACCAATTACTGTTGTTTCTGAAAGTGATCAACATAATAATTACATCTTACTCTGTGCATTTTATGGTCATCTGACTCTTTTATTTACCTCTTATTTTCTTCACAATGTCTACATGCTTGCGTGAATGTATATGTTCACACACATGTGCGTGGACTCTAGTTTGTGAGCGATTATGGTGGAATAAAAACTTTTTAGTCTTTCTGGCACCACAAAATTATTATTTATCTTTTTTTGAGTTTTTCATAGTGCATTACCAAAACCCCCTGATGGCATAATGAGTGAATGAGGACATATATAACAAGCAGAGACTCAAACTATGTAACTATTAACAATGGGAATAATTCTGAATTGTCAAAAGAAAAGTATCTGAAAATTATTATCTGGTTTAAAGTTAACTTTAGAAGCCATTAGGAGCACTGAATTGCATCGCTGTTGGTGGTGGTTTGGGTGGATTTTAAATTTAAAAAAATAACTCAGTCGTGTAAAAAGACTCCGCAGATTTAATGTGGGTAGCCTTAACCAACGTTCACTTAGAGGAAACGATCCAGATAATTATGAATTCTCCCACAGATGTTGACAGCCTTTCCTAAATTACCTAAATTATAGGATATATTATTGGGAGAAGCTCTTAGGACATTTTAAATTATATTATATTTCTCAATTGTGGTGATTCTAGCGTAATAAAGTATAAAGTATAATCCTTATGTAAAATAATAACCAACTTTTTTATTTTAAAAGGTACTTATTTAGCAAATTAATGGAGAAAGCTTAACTGTTCCCCTCCTCCCCACATTAATGTGGTCTTACACTATTCTTTATGTTAATCTCTCCCATTTTAGCACAGTGTGGTGGTTCTATGTCAGACTTCAGTGGAGTGATTCTGAGCCCAGGCTTTCCTGGAAATTATCCTAGCAGTTTGGACTGCACATGGACAATCATGCTGCCTATTGGTTTTGGTATGTTTTATTCCTATTTAACAATAATATAAGTGTATTTTTCTTGTAGGTTTTATGGCTGCTTTAATTTATAATACTTTGGTAGACATAATTGTTTATCTCATAGACATGGTAACCTTGTTTGCATAGGACTCCTGTCATCTACTACTATGTTTCCACAATTGTTGATGATCGTGTTGGTGATAATTCAGCACGTACCACACCACTATACATATCAAGCTGCCCAACCCTGAATATTCCATGAATGTTGAAAAATATATGCCCAGTGAGAATTCCAGTGTGCGCTCAGGAAGGTTTGAATAATTCATTCTCTTAATCTAAATTTAAAGGTATTTTAAAAATTACATTTCTATAAAGAATAGAAATTATTACTCCATTCAAGTATTAACTTGAGGATAAAGCAAGCTAGAAATTGAGACACCAGTGCTTCAAAAAGTATGATCCATGACTTATACATTTTAGCACCTTTCTCTCCCTCAAAGGCTAGATTTTCCATCTGTTTTTCTTTCCCTTTTGTTACGGAGCTGCCCTAGTTGTCTGTTTTCTTCATTCTGAATTATTCTGGCTGTCCCACCCTGTCACAGTATAATATTTTGACTCTTTGATCAGCCCAGGAACCTGAGGGAAGGAATGGGACTTCCCCCTTTAACTTATATGACTTAAATGGTACTTGAGAAATTTTCATATTCCAAATTAACAACATATTTTATTTAACTTAGAGGGGTGAAATCAGGGGGGTAAAATTTCTGAGTTAAAATCAGTACATGCACAGACTTCAGTTCTTATGTTTCAGGCTAATGAGAGTTCATTAGGCTTATCAGAATTACTTAAAATATTTATGCTGAGAGGCTTTTGTTCCAATGTTTTCCAAACACTCCATCACACTTTCTTTGAGTATTTTCTGACTCTCTTGGTTTCCAGAAGGCTGATGCACTCTTGCCAGTACCCAAACCCCTTCTCTTGAAACACCAGTACTCACTGAGTTTCTAACTGACTCTTAAGGTCTCTGAAGGCAGTTTCTAACCACACAAGACCAGGGGGTCTCTTCAGAGCTAACCCCTTGTTTTTACTGGGTAGGGAATTTTCTTCTTTCTCTAGAAATGCTATGCTGGGGATTATTAGGAAGGGAATTGAAATGCCAATGCTATGCTGGGGATTATTAGGAAGGGAATTGAAAACAAATCAGCCAGTATCATAATGCCCCTGTATAAGTCAATGGTTCAACCCCATTTGGAGTACTGTGTAGAGTTCTGTTCACCACACCTCAAAAAGGATACTATAGCATTGGAAAAAGTGCAGAAAAGGGCAACTAGAATGATAAAAGGGTTGGAATACTTTCCCTATGAAGAAAGGTTAAAACGCTTGGGGCTCTTTAGCTTGGAGAAATGACAGCTGAGGGGTGACATGATCGAGGTTTATAAGATTATGCATGCAATAGAGCAGGTTGAGAAAGAAGTACTTTTCTCCCTTTCTCACAATACAAGAACTTGCTGAGCAGTCAGGTTCGAACAGATAAAAAGAAGTCCTTCTTCACCCAAAGAGTGATTAACACATGGAATTCACTGCCACAGGAGGTGGTGGCAGCTACAGGCATGGATGGCTTTAAGAGGGAATTAGATAAACATATGGAGCAGAAGTCTATCAGTGGCTATTAGCCATAAGGTATAGATAGGAACTCTCAGTCTGGGGCAAGTGATGCACTGTATTCTTGGTGCTTGGAGGGGCAACAGTGGGAGGGCTTCTAGTGTCCTAGCCTCACTACTGGACCTCCTGATGGCACCTGGTATTTTTGGCCACTGTGTGACAGAGTGTTGGACTGGATGGGCCATTGGCCTGATCCAACATTGGCTTCTCTCATGTTCTTATGATGGCCTTGGGCAAGCCATAGTTCTCTCAGAGCTGTTCTCTCAAGGACAGTTCTCTCAGAGCTCTCTCAGTCCCACCTACCTCACAGGGTGTTTTTTTTTGTGGGGAAGGGAAGGGAAAGGACTTTGAAAGCCACTGTGAGACTCCGAGTGAAGGGCGGGGTATAAAGCCAATCTCCTCCTCCTCCTCCTCCTCCTACAGGTTTTCAGAGATGGTCCTGGTTATATATAAAGCAAGTACTTGCTTTATATAGAGAGAGCAATTACTTGCTTTTCTTGAGAAACAAAGCCATGCAATTAAGAAGGAGAACTTATGGACTATAGGGAATTAATACTGGTTTTCAGTATTCTGATAACAGTATCCCAAAATGAATTATCTAGAGAGCAAGAACACCATATGCAATGAAATCAATATTCTTATAGGAATCATACTAACATATTTCTTCTTGGTTTTAATACATCCTTTTAAAAAAGATAGTGAGGCTGTCACAGGTAAAAGCACGAGCTGTGCCTCATCATTCCCCTAGAGGGGGAGCAGATTGCCAGCCTCCAAGTGGAGCCTGGAGATCTCCTGGAATTCGAACTGATCCCCAGGCCATAGAGTTCACTTCCCCTGGAGAAAACAGCTGTTTCAGAGGGTGGATTCTATGGCATTATACCCTAATGGAGCCCCTCCCCAGGATCCACCATTAAAAATCCTAGACTTTCTCAACCTGGAGTTGGCAATCCTAAGTGAAGCCTATTGGGCAAGGCTCCCTCTGCAGACTCTTGTGCTCTGCCATGATCCCTCTCACTTCACAACAAATTTACAATGACACATAGCACTTATATAGAGCATTTAGCTTTCAAAGTGTTCAGGTAAAATATTGAAGTAATCATTTACCCTAGCTAGGTAAACAAACTACGAAAGTAGTACAGTGTAAACCGCTCTGAGACCCATTAGGGGTCATGGGCGGTATAGAAATTGGAAATGTAATGTAAAATACAAATTACAATATATCATCAATGCACGTATATCCATAAGAGAATTGCATATCAATCATGTGGGCAATTATATCTTTCCTGCAGAGGTCATTTCGGGGTGGGGACACGGGGGATCGCAGTTCCCCCGGGTGAGGTACAGGGGGGCGGGGCACATGACGAAGCCCCGTCCCCTGCTTCTGGCCGCCCCGCTTCCGGCCCTCATTCAGCCAGGAGGAGGCAGGAGAAGAGGGAGGGTAAGTTGCTTCCTCCCTGCCTCTCCCCACCCCTGCCTGCCTGGGGCCAGGGAGGGCCTTCGCGGGGCTTCCTTGCACTCCCACCAGCCTTGCAGGTCCACCGCCAGGCCCCTCATGGGGCTCGGCAGTGGAGCTGCAAGGCCGGCGGTGGCAGCCGGGACCGTTGGGGGCAGGATGTGTGGCCTAATGACACATTTCCGGTGATGTCAGGGGGTGTGGCCTTATGACACACTTCCAGTGATGTCAGGGGGTGTGGCATATGCTAATGAGTTATGCTAATGAGTTCCCCTAGCTCTTTTTCTACGAAACGACCCCTGCTTTCCAGATATGTTATAGTATATGCAGCCAGTGTGGTTTAGTGATTAGAATGTTGGATTGTGACTGGGGAGACCGATGTTCAGGTTCCATTTTGCCATGAAGTTCATTAATGATCTTGGTCCAGGCACTCCCTATCAATGTAACCCTACCCAAGGATGTTTTGAGGATAAAATGTGTGCCCGAGGTGGGGGGAGGGGTCCATATATGTAATTAATTCCTTGGGGAATATATGTGATTAAAATCTAATATATAAGCAGTAATGCATATGGGAACTGAAGCAGATAGAGACATCAGAACTCATTATATGACTGAAATCCTAAACAGTTATACCCAGTTGAAGCTGATGAGCTTAGAAGGATGTGGTAACTTTTGGGAGGGGATGATTCAGTAGTGGAAGCAGCAGTGATCACAAGAACTCTAACAAACTGAACAGAACACAACTAGGTCTCAGTACAGAGGCTGTACTCCTGAATGAAAACAGGCCTTACTAGTAGGGATGGGCATGAACTCAAAATTCCAGTTTGGTTTGGGGTTGGAGTAGTTCCCGAACCAAACACTGAACTGAGCCAAAAATGCTTGAACTGAACTGAAAGGGGGGGATCACCCAGGATGGGTTAAATGGCTGGCAGCCATTTAAACCTAACAGCCGATGGGCAGACCCACCGCACTGTTAGGTTTAAATGGTTGGCAGCCATCTAAGCAGTATTTTGCTTACCCCCACTTCAAAGTGGGAGGAAGTGAAATGGACAGGTTTAATGGCTGCCAGCCATTTAAACCTAACAACGGGAAAGCATTTCAGTAGCTTCAAACCAGGGGGAGTAAAACAGAGGGGTTTAATGGCTGGCAGCCATTTCAGTAGTCCATTTCGCTTCCCCCCATTTCAAAGTGGGAGCAAGCAAAATGGAGTGCTGAGATGGCTTGCAGCCATTTAAACCTAACCGGTGAGCTGTGGACCCAGGCCACTAACTGTTAGGTTTAAATGGCCCAGACAGCTGAACTGAACTGGACAGAAGTTCAGTAAATATTCGGAGAAGGTGCCTTCCCCGAATATCAGTTTGGGGACTCTGAACTGGGCCAAGTTCATACCAAATTTTGGCTCCTGAATGGGTTCATGTCCATCCCTACTTACTAGTAGACTGAGTAGATTGGAAAATGAGAGGCTGTTTCAGAGGAAGAGTTAGGAGCTGGCCACCTTAGAACCTGTGCATCTCTTTACACAGAATTCCATATCCCTCCCCAGATGTGTTTCATGGTATGTGAATGGAAGCAGGAACAGTTACTCTTAATTTGAAGCATAGATGTTCATCTAGGATATAATTTATGTGAGCTGGAAAATTATTTGCAAGGCTGCTCTTGAATGTATGAAAAAATCTGTAATGTATAGCCACAAAAATAATTTAAATGGGATAATTATAGCATTATTCCTCACTTCTCAATAATTAAATTGACATTAGATGTCATTTACTGAATATTATATGAAATCCATATGCTTCTCTCTGCCACAACCATTCAATATAGCTCAATTATCTTTATAATGAAAACAATGATTTATCATTCTTTGTTAGCATTGCATTATTTCAGGCCAAAAAAGGCATCTTATTTTACATTATTTGGTGCACTTTCAGAATAAGCGCTCATTCTTTTCTTCTGCTCTTTCTTAACAATTTTGGCAAATCTCTGAACAGCAGACGGTTGTCTCTTAGAAGTCTCGGTACTCTCACCTCTTGAATGAAACATTAAATTCTGTCTTTCTATTTCCAGAGTCTCTGAGCTCTGGGGTTTTCACAGCTCTTGCTTCTTCTTTCCTCTGCTTTAGCAGATAATCAACGAAAGAGAAAGAAGCAGCAGTACTTCCTTCCCTTCCTCAACTGGGATGACGGCACACAGTTTGCTAGATCTGCACCATAGGTTTACAAAAAGTACATCCTGTTGAATAGCTGTCACAATCCAGAGAAAGTCTGATGTGGAAATTAAACACTTATTGTTTATTTGCTTCACTGGCTCCCCATCTTTCTCCCCAAATGGGGACCCAAAACAGCTTACATTATTCCTCATTTTATCCTGTTAATGCTAGTTAAGTGTATAAGTTCCATTGTTCTCAGTAGTTCACCATAGGTCACAAAGCTTTCTGAGGACTGTACCTGATAAATAGAGGTTTCATCATTTTCAGTGTGACATACAGGGAGCATGTCTTATAAAGTATCTTTTAGAATGCAGACATAAATTAAATATTTATTACTTTTCTCTCTTTATGGGACTCCTTGTCCTTCTCTTTCCAAAAGTTAAAATGTTTCCAAATTAATTTTATTTCATTCATTCATGTGTATCTATCACAGTTGTTATCCTGCCCTTCTTCCAAGGGGCTTATTCATGGTTCTCCCTCCACCATGTTGTCCTCACAACAATGTTGTCAATGGGTCAGGCTGAGGGACAGAGATTGGTGTGAAGATTTGAACCCAGATCCCTGATACTCTTAATAGCTATGGCACTCTCACTCTTATTAGATATGTAAGCTTGTCCCAGTGCATAAATTATACATAGAGAAAGCACCAACATGAAGCCTTTTCCCTTCCACTGGAATACAATGATTTTTATGCAGATAAGCATGGCTCTTTTTGTGGAAAAAGCCCAGCAGGAACTCATTAGCATATTAGGCCACACCCCTTTGCCAGTCTCCCCCCAAAGCCATCAACCGTGCAATCCTAAATAGAGTTACACCCTTCTGCATCAGTGAGGATGTGACTGTGTTTAGGACTACAGTGTAAAATTGCAAGAATAAAACTTTCCTAGTTCAGTGCAATTTTGATTCTCAGGACCAAAAGTCCTCCTATACATTATTTCAGAAACCTTTTAATATTTTGTAAAGGCAGGTCAATAGCAGCCCAATGTTCCCTCTAAGCTATGGAGTCTTGTTAGCAAAAATTCTACTGCCTGCTCCTTTTTAACTGGAGGTGCTGCTGGGGATTGAGCCTGGGACTTTCTGCATGCCAAGCAGAGGCTCTGCCACCAAGCCATCAGCCCTTGCCGAGTGATGGAATAGCTTTTACAAGGAATCTTTTTGCTGTTACATTTAGATGTTATCAATCAGATGTTATCCTGCTTTGTAAGTGGCTTACTGATGGACCAAAAAGTTCTATCATACTTGTAATCTGTCTTGACTCCCAGTGCGAAAGCCAGACTGTAAATAGAAAGAAAGGAAATAAAATAATAAGCCTCGAGTCTCAGCATTTCCACCTCTCCAGTCTACTGACGCTCCCTTTCACATGTGATGCCCAAGGTTTTCTTTCCATTGTTTCTCATTCTCCTGATCCTGGTCCTTGCGCATTGTTTGCTGGATGTCTCCTGTGTTGTTTTACACTCCCTGATCCACCTTGAGTCTCAGTGAGAGGGGTGGGCTATAAACAAATGATCACAAACTTGAAAGTAAGGAGGGCAACACAGAAAAGCCTGTAGGGGAACATTTTAAAAGTTTTCCTGGACATTCATTTACAGGAGTCTTGTTTTTGCCTTATTCATATTGGTGACTTTGTACTGAAATTTACCAAATTATGGCATCACAGATGCCTTTGTTTGGTATATGCACAGATGAAGTCTTGTAGCCAGAATACCAAACAGTTGCTGTGCACGCAGTTTCTGAGCAATTTAGGGAGTTCAGAGTAGCTAGCTCAGTTTTTTAGCCTCTGTCTCACACATCTTTGTCTTAGCTCAGGAAGGATGGCTCCAGAGCAAACCAATTTACGCAGCAGCCAAATCACTCACTCACAACTTTAATGCCAGCAGCTCATAAAGTAGAATTTTTTCTCACAAGACTCCACAGCTTAGAGGGAGCATTGGTTGCCATATATCACCCAGTTCCCACCCCCGCCTTTTCCCCATTGAAATGAGCCAAAAATTGCAGTCATTATTTCCACCCATGCAAAAATAGAATCATCATAGTTTACATAGAGTCAAGATTCATCTTAGTGCAGGGCTGAATGCTCATTCTTTTCTCTCCCCCCTCCCCCCGCAGGCTGTTTCTCTTCATACACGGGGGCTCCCTCTCTCACTCTCACACTCTCACACACACACATGCAAACACACACATTCTCTTTCTCCTCCACCCCCCCCCCCCAGGCGGTTTTT